>NC_086230.1:2605000-2885000 GCF_036321145.2 Pelmatolapia mariae | reverse complement strand
CAGGGCTTCTGTGAAGACTGTGGGCTCTTTAAGGCATTAAGTGTTGTGTGCGTGTGCATGAACTCAAGTTTTCAAATTAATCTGCCAGTTTGGCACACTCTTTGTTTAACGGGCGAGGCGTGTCACCCCGCGTCCCCGGTACGCATTTTAATATTGGTGAGACGCGCTGACCTCCCGTTCACCCCGAGCAAAGCCAAGCCTCTCCCTCTCTTTCTCACTCTCCCACTCCCTCCCCTTTCCCCACCCTTTCTTCTGCCATTTCCACCTCTCTTTCACTCCTTTCTGTGCCTCATCCCCTCTTTCTGTCTTTCTTCTCCTCCTCTCTCTCTGTCATACTAAATTGAGTTGGAGTCATTAATTCGAAGAAAAATGGCCAGTACATGTGGAGGAAGAAGGGGGGCTCTCTCTCTCTCTCTCTCTCTCTCTCTCTCTCACACACACACACACACACACACACACACACACACACAGACACACAGTCTTAGTCTTTTCTTCCAGGATCATTTCTCCTTTTCCTTTTGTTGTATAAATATAAATAGTGCACGGTGACATGTGGACCCAGATCGTAAAACGACACCGCCTCTTCAGAGAGTTGTAAAAGAATATTTTGTCCAAACAAATGCAGTGCACTGCAGCGCGGTTCGTATAAACAGATGCTTGTATTGTGCTTAACGGTCTTGGAACCTGCGGACATGGGTATCAGGTGGATTTATGTTGATATTATCACTCTCTGCAACCCGCCAATAGATTCTTATCGAGTTCACAGCAGCCACATGTCCACAGAGCGCTTAAATTTGAACATTTCATCGGTAGAATGTAGGTTTCTGTTCGGTACCTGTTCAGTTTGGGTTATACTTTCGTATGTATCTGGATAGATAAGGACCAAGGCAAAGAAACTGGTACTTATAGACGGGCAAATGGGGAAGCTAGATTATTAAAACCGTTCTGCTATAGGCAGACAGGCGTGCGGGCTGCGACATACACTGAATTAATGAGGTGAACTCTGGATGAACCCAGAGAAACGCAACATTTTTGAACTGAGTTATTCCCCCATTACCTTCGGAGGATGTGCGTGTGTGTATTGGTGGAAAAGGCGAAAAGTCAGCCTGTTTTATGCCAAAGTTGATTCATTCATTTATTTTTTTAAATTTATTGAGAAAATCAGCTGTTCCAAGAGTCCACATCCTTTCCCTCTCTGCACTGCCCTGTTCTAACAGAAAAGGTTTTGTTTAAGATGACTTCTAATCATCATCTTTAAGGTTAAATTTATTAGATTATGAGAAATGATTGAGCAGCATCGCTCGAGTTGGACGAATATCCGAATGTAACACTGCAACAATTATTAAATTTCCCTATATTTTCTATAAAAACATTAGTTCATTTTATATTATTATTATTGCTATTATTATTAGCAGCACCGGAAAGAAAGAATGAGAAAATGAAAAAGACGTCTGGGGGAAATCCAAGCAAAAGCGACAGGACGTTAATCTCGCAAAGGAAAAATCAGATAAGGGGAGTAATATTTTTTTGGCTGTAGAGCGAGATAAGAGTTTGATTATTTTGGGTTTTTTTTGACAGGGCTGTGCCTATAAGACTCCGGAGAGGAAGAGCTCTGCTTTACTAAACTTGCATTCTCAAACACATATCAACATGTCTTAGTATCAAATATAAAACCACAGCTTGAAGACCACATATATCTAGTTATGCAAGTGAGCGCGCGCACGCACGCGTGTGCCAAATATTCAGGAATCTTTACATTTATTATTGCGAACTGTATTAAGGGTAATTCATCTCAGTATAAGGGTGTAAAAAAAGCAGAAAAAAAGAACGTGAATACTTGAAACAAACTCTAGCTGGTGTGAACAAAATGTGTACCAAACACCTGTAATCCCCCAGACATCCACTTACCTCCTTCTCCCCTCCCACCACCTTGACTCCTCCATTTTCTCTGCCCGCCCGCACATTATTGTTGCAGGAGGAGCTTTGCTGTTATTACTGGGGAAGAGAAGGCAAGGTCAGGCCTTCGCCTCTCCTTTGCCTCCTGCTATCATTTCTCTCATCTGTACCCCCTTCCCAACCTCGGCTACTCTGACTCCCTCCCTCCCCCGTTTTTGCCTTTGACATACAGCAATTGGTCCAGGGTGGAGTGAGTGAGTAGAGACGAGGGCGGAACTCACGCAAGACGGTGAACTTTTGACCCTTCAACTCAGTGACCCTGTCTCTACAGGCTGGGTAGTAGCTCGGACATCCAGTTATGTTTTTCTCTTGATAATAAGACTCCTCGTCTTTGCCCTGGGCCGGAAGAAAGAAGGAATAAGACGGAGGAAACCTATAGTAGCTAAAGGCTATAATAACTTGCTAGCTGGACTGAATGTTCCCTGGTTTTGTGTTTTTACCTGAGTCTGCTGCTATTTAGCAATGCAATTTAAAGGAAATGATAATTAAGTCCTTAAATGACATTTTTTATCTTACTTTTTGAACCTTACACTTAATGGCACAGGCTACTTGTGTGTTTTTATACAATCACCATCAATCAGCTTCAGAGAAGCGCGACCGCTCTGACAGTTGTGTATTTTAACTGAGAGAGAGATAGACGGGAGGTTGTTGCAGGTTATCGTCAGTTAGGATTCAAAGGGACGCGTACACGTGCTGGGAGGGAGAGAGGTACAGGCAGAGCAGAGCAGGGCACGTGGGGGTCTTTTGAGCTCATTCTCGTCGTCCTAGTGGTCTAAAGCGGGCTCTGGTGGCGGCGCAAGAGAGCTGCATTCTCAGGAAAAAATATGACCTCACCAGGCATGTTGAAACCATAGAATGGAGGTAAATAGAAAGAAGAGTACAACCTCACCACCACCCCAAAGCGCTCTAAAAATATGAATTAGCACAGAAGGCACAGGAATTATTGGAATGGCAAAACGCCACTGTGATGGCAAAACGCTTGATGGTGACACACTGATTGTTGCAACAAGTTAATGTGTATATTTCCTTCATTGTACATATGTTGCATGTTATTATAAGCTACTTCCTATCTGCTGTTATTTAAATGCATACTTCTCCATTATGATAACTATTATGTGACTCAGCTATCTAAAATGATCGCAACTTCTATACATAAAACTTTAACAAAATTAAATTATATATTTGAAAAGAACAAATATTGACATAACCTGAACTTTCTCATAACCCATTGCCAAACAAGTCCGTTCTGGTGTTATCCGGGCTTTATTCAAAGCTGCACAAAGGGCCACTAATAAAGGCCTTTTTAGTGCAAACACTTAGGAAACTAACAAGTCAGTGAGAGCATCTTTCTGTTTATTCCCAGCATCCAGCGCTGATTGTAGGTGCCGTTCAGTGACTTAGACAGGCTATTTTCAATTAGCAACTTTAAATCCAAAATAAGTGCTGGCTTTATGGCTATTGTATTATTGGTAGTGTGTTTAATAGTCAACCTTTTGGTGGTGGGTTAATTGAACGGTCTATTTGCCCAGTGCTCCGCCTGAAATTGTCGAAGTTTGACGTTTGGCTTAGGCAAATTTCCCTTTTTCACCATCAAAATGGAGAACACTTTAAAGCAACCACCTGTTCATTCCACCCGCCCACTATGTTGGTGAGGTAAATATACATACACTTGAATTCTGTAAAGGGGGGGGGGGGGGGGGGTTGTTAACGCCGACCTGCAAGCCTTTCTTCCTCCACAAGCACCTGCGGGGGGGGGGGGGGGGGGGGGGGGGGGCACTCAGAGCGCAGTGCTTGACTGGAGCCTGTCTGCTGACCTGGCGGTGACTTCTTGGTATGCATTATTCATGAGGCTTGGCCGCGTGGTTCACCCCAAGACTATGCTGAAGATATTAATGCCGCAAATGCCTATTTAAATGGAGCGCAATCACACCAAGTGACACGAGGGAAGAAAAGACACAGGGATTTGCGGAAAATGGGCAAAGGTTGGCAGTTGGTTTTTGTTGTTGTTGTTTTTCTTTTAGTTATTTATTTTTTACTAGCTTGGCTAGCCCTCAAAATATCCCAATTTGTAATTTGGGTCAAGTAAACACCCATAAAATAATTAAATTGGAACTTTGTCTCACAAGCCAGTGATTTCTTCACAATCAGAATATTTTCCCATGCTCAGCCCCCCCCCCCCCTCCCCACACACTCACTCTCTCTCTCTCACACACACACACACACACACACACACACACACACACACACACACACACACACACACACACACACACATACATAGCTCTCTCATGCCCTTCCAATAAATCTACAAAACACAGCAAAACACACCCCACTTACTCCTACACAAAGCAGCCGCTCTCACACAGGCACACACACACACACCTTTGCAGCGCAATGGGAAGGAAAAAAGGGCCGATCGCATTAGTTACTCACCCCACTCATCATCACCAACACACAGGCTGTAAAGCCAAACTCAGCGCCTTTTGACAGTTTGGACAGGTTCAAAGGAGCAGCAAGTCTCTACACATAATACACATATTACACATAATACTGAAAAGAAGCGCGTCTGTACACTGGAGCTGCCCTGTGTACATAAACGGGAAACACACACACACACACACACACACACACACACACACACACACACACACACACACACACACACCAAAAACAAAGGAGTCCATACAAAGCCATTGCTGCGCCTTCCCATGTCATAGCCTCTCTCGCTTACCCGGACAAGAAAAGGAACTACTTTGTGTCACGCGTGTCATGTCCTGTCCCTGCGTGTGTACAGGCTATGGAGCTATAGGGAGAGTGTAGGCTCTTGGTGCTAAAGGGAGGTGTTCCTGCATCATCACTAAAAGGAGGAAATTGATGAAAAATGAAATAGGGAGGGTTTTTTGCCTTCCTGTTTACCGAACTGAAACTTCCTCAAGAACCTAGGCCGTTCTCGAAACGCTCGTGTGTATGTATTTATAAACCGACGGAAAAAGGAGCAACATAATGATAATAATAATAATAATAATAATAATAATAAATGAAACCAAATAAAATGGACCTACATTAAATTACATTACATTTAAATAAAATACGGTTAAAGGCTTAAAAAGTAACTTAGCTGATTTTTATGTCATTATTTAATTTTTTCTTCCTTATTTCTCTGTTTTTGGAATTACGTTCGACTGTGCTTAACTGCGCCATAAACTAAAAATGTCTTGAAATAAAAACCATTGCGATTTTAGGAAACATTCTATTATTTTAAGGTAATTAATTAACTATATTTTTTTAATTTAAAAAAGGAATTCATTTGTTTTATCAGATAAACGTTTACAGTGAGGGAAAGAGCCTTCTTGCTTCACTCCCCTATCCCTGTCTTCCTTCTTCAACCGGTGCCTCAATAATTTATGGCATCCCAAACATGACTTTAAATAACATTCTTGTGAAGCTCATGAAAAATCATTGCGATGGCGGAGGGCAGCGCCAGGAATCCCCAGACTGAAAATACATCGGGCCAACCAGCCAGCCGGACTTACTTCACATGTAAAGTGAACATAATAAATGAGAGTTTGAGCGGAGAGAGGGACTTCCGAAAAGTGGAATTCTCCTCTCTTATTAGAGCAGCACAGAGGCCACAGGATTAACTCTGTGGTGGTGGTGGTGAGTAGGAGAAATAGGCTCGTACTTGAAGGAGCCTTGTATGTATAAATATTGTAAGAATAGGTTTAGTTCAGGTTTACTTCCACTGCAAAACACTTTGTAAAACAGAGTGGAGGATACTTTCTTTGAGAGGTTTTATTAGATTAAAAAAGCAGACAAAGTAACTGCTTAAAAAGAAAAGAAATCAAACTACAGCATAAAAAATCCTTTTATGAACAGATTACATTTTGTCAGAACTTAAACAGCGAATCTTGGCCTTGTTCTGCTTTATTCCAAATTATGGTTTCTTAATGTGACATGTTTCTTTAACCGTAATAATAACTCTAAACAGATATGAATTTTTTTTGCAGACAGCATTTTCTCTTGTGCCTGGGAATCATCTTCCTCATGTTGTCACCGTCTTCAATGCAGAAATCTGTTCATTTTATGGAGTTATTATGGCGTCGCTGCTTTAACTGACGCCATGGCGATCTAAACCAGTGGGCACTGACCTCTCAAAAAAAGAAGAATTGATAGAAACAAGCTTGGACTTGTGTATCGAAATTTGAGCTTCAGTTCTAACATAACATATTAAACAATTTACACGATGGCTCAAAGCAACAGGGTGAGTGCGTGCACGGGGCAGAGGACGGCTCGTGTGACAGCTTCAGTCCCACTCTAGACAGAAGAAGAGCTAGATTTGGAGGGTCAGAAATAGAGCTATACAGTTACCACTCTTCTCCTAGTTTACTCACAACACGACCCGCTTGTATATTTCTTGATAAAATTGTACTGGTGTTCACCAACTAAAGGTTTAAACTACGATTTCCCGTGTCACAAATAAAACAAAAGTACAACACTGTTCATTTTAGAGGATAAACTATGGCTATATGCTATACCGTGCTGAATCGATTAGCTTATGTTGTATTTTGTGTGAATCTTATGTTCTGATAGAATAAATCATGTTTGTGTCATCTACCTTCGTTAACACTTCCTTAAAATATGCAATAATTCTGTTCTGTCAAGGACCCGTACCAGAACTCATTTCTTTACGAGTATTTATTTGGGTATCCGTTTAACTTAAAGACTGATAGAGGCTTGCTAGCTTTAGTTAAAGCTATCATGTTTTGGTTTGGTTAAATCTAAAGTCATATTTTCATCAAGGGTGCTTTCGTGTCATGTGATGAAAGCTTAGCTCTTATTAGAATACATGACTGATGTTGCATTTTTAAGCGTCTGTATTTGTGTCAACAATTTCCCCAATATTCGCTCCAGCGCCTGCACCTGTGAAAATTGGTAACACTTTGGTCAGAGTAAAAGAATTCGTTTGGGGTCTGGCAGGTTTGGTTTAATTTACGAGCATTTCCTTGTGTGTGTGTGTGTGTGTGTGTGGCGTGTGGCCCAAGCCCCGGCGTAAAACCAATACCTCTAAGGACTTGGTTGGCGAACCTTGTTTTCATCTACAAAGCTGTTTCACACACATGCATCCCGCATTAAAAACAGAAAAACATGGGGGCAAGGTCTTGTGCCCAAGAACGCCTATCAGCACAGCCTGTGTATACGCGCCTGCGTGTGTTCTTCTCCATCAGTGTAGTGGCTGATTTTTCCAACTCATAATCCTTTACAAAATCCATTTTACGCACACTTTGGCTGTGGGTAAAAATGTTATTTGATCACAGAATGAACGGAGTGAACATATGAGTCACAAGAGTTTTACTCTTTCAAAGATCACATAAACCGAAATTTGCAACATTTGCTGTTCGGTGTGATTTCATTAGCCTTTCAGCTAACGTATTATCCAAATAGTTCAAGTAAATTCGAAAATGCAAAAAGGAAGTGGTAAAATAATTTGTACAGGTTTTCCGTCTTATTTTCCTAAAGTTCAGCATATAACCCACATACTTGTATACAGACACACAGGTTTAAAATCACTGTATGAATTTAGTCTCTTTGTGTTTATTACCAACCACCTCTCCCCACAGTAAACCAAATAGTAATTGCCATTCTTACTTTGCGCGTCATTATTATGCACAAAAGAAAACGCGTATATGTGGGGATACTGGCACCTACAAAGACAATTCTAATCTCGCGTCATCTGTGAGGTAATAACTATCGCACGTCCCTAACCGGCGACGACCAGGACTCTCCGAGTCTCTCCGAGTCCTAATTGTCGCTGGCAAATACACCGGAGCTTGGCGGCACTCCGCCAGCGCATTAATACCCTAGAACTACATAGTGAGTGACAAGGTAATTATACCCCCCACCTCCACACCCTCCCCCGCTCTCTCTCTCCCTTTCTCTGTTTCTCTCTCTCTCTCTCTCTCTCTAACACACACACACACACACACACACACACACAAACACACACACACACACACTTTACCGACTCCTCTCCCCACTTGCAAGCAGCCGTCACTACTTACTGTGCTGTGAGTCCAAGCTCTTTCTCTCCGGCGTCCACAGAGCAGAGCGGAGATCAACGGTCTCCGAGTGTAGTGTGAACCGGAGCTGGAGTAGCGGCCGGTAGTAGTGGCCTGCTCTCTCTCACACACACATACTCCCTCTCTCCCTTTCTCTGTCTACTTTACTGACCTCTTTAGGATCCCCGCGAAGCAGTTAAACCGTCACTTGCTTTGGAGAATGCGAAATATATAGTACATTGTCAACTCCCCAAAACCATAAAACTAAGCTTATGGGACCCCACGTGACTGCAAGCGAACCAGTGAGAGGTATCAGTCTGAGGCCAGGCTTGACCTTTACGATCCAACTTGGAGATAAAAACCCTCATTTGTTTGACATGTAAATGTCAAAGCCGCCTTCTTTTTTTACAGTTTAGCCCAAAGCAGAAGGGGGTTAGCTTTAAAAATATATCTCAACACACACAGAGGAGAAGCAGGAGATAGAGGCTGTGTCCAGCCCCCACCCCCACCCCAGCAACTCAGAAGGAAAGCCTTGTAGGAGTAGGGAAACGGCAGCACCATGAGCCGGTGAGTTTAAAAGTTCAGTCGCTTGTTTACAGGAGAGGAAACTTAATTTGCCCGGGAGTAGCCTCCGTTCGGGCGGAAAGGAGAAAAAAGTGACCAATTTGTTCACCGCGGGTAGTTTGTTGTCTTGTCAGAGTTGGTCAGCAGAGTCGAGAACTGGTTTGTGAGTGTGTGTTCTGTGTATACTTGTATTTGTAATTCTCTCTC
Organism: Pelmatolapia mariae; assembly: GCF_036321145.2. Taxonomy (NCBI): domain Eukaryota; kingdom Metazoa; phylum Chordata; class Actinopteri; order Cichliformes; family Cichlidae; genus Pelmatolapia; species Pelmatolapia mariae. Next base: position 2,876,217 of record NC_086230.1, on the reverse strand, counting down.
TTCTATGTGTGTGTTGACCACTTTTGATGTTCATCACATATAAAAGAAAGAAAAAGAAACTGTCAGTAAACCCAGTGATTCTCTGTGTGTGTGTGCGTGTGTGTGTGTGTGTGTGGCCCCCTTAGTGATTGCGCGCTTGATGCTCACAGTCATGCTTGATGTGTTGCGTCTTTATGCATGGTGTACCTATTGTGCATTATATGTCAGAAAGTGCGTAAAAAACTACAAAAAGAGGCGAAAGTCAAAAATAGACACTTAAACTCGGATTGAAGAGTTAAGCCAGATCCACATAATGTAAAATCAAACAACTTGATTTCAGCCTATATTGGAAGTCAGGTAAAAATAGTAAATGGTTTGATATTGTTGGCACAATATATAATACTGCTTTAGTAAATAACCACACACGCCACTACTAACTATTGAGGCACATTGGTACAGCACCTATGGATATGCAAAGAGAGCAATTTGGTGTTCGGTATCTTGCCAAAGAAGACTTCCGCGTGCAGTTTGGAGGAGCCACAGCCACCAGTGTTTGGCAACTGATGCCAACCAAAGCCCCAGATTTGCATAAAGATATATGATATAAATATGGTATAGATGAGGTAATATGCAAAAACGATATATGTTCGAATCACTTCTTCAGTATGTTATACAAACACACACACGCACACACACACACACACACACACACACACACACACACACACACACACACACACACACACAAAAAGCCGGTATCAATCTAGACTCCCCTTAAGCTGTTTGTGGGACTGTTTCTATTATTAGCAGTTGCTTCAGTCTTTCTGTTTAATGAGTACAATGAACTTTATTGGGTTTCTTGTTTGCTTTTTTTGTTTTTTTACTTGAAGCTACAAACAAATACAAAAAGCTCACTGGCAGACAGGTTACAGGCCTTAAAGGACGGTAGCCATTAGCCATACACACACACTCATATAAACACGAACTCGCACACTGCACCTACAAATAGCCAACTGGTCACATTTAAAAATGTCAATATATATATATCTATATACATCATTTGAGAAGCATAGAACCGATAATTACAATTATAATAACAATATAATACAGTTCCGCTTTTTTGAATAGTAGAGCTGTACACAACTTTTTGGATGGATAAACAGATACAGGCAAAGTGATTTATTTTAAGTTTCAAACTCGTACACACGCACACACGTACACACGCGCGCGCGCGCACACACACACACACCTTTTCTGCTTCAAAATAGCGCAGAATTTAATGGTAAGACAGCGAGTATAGTGGGTTTGGGGTAGGCGAGGGTATACGTGCCTTACTGGATGTAAATAACTTACAATAAACGCTCACATGCTAACTTTTCTAGAAAGCACTTGGTCAGTTACAAAAATTCACACTTGACACATAAAACGATACGTAGACATTAAACAATAGGTAGGTAGCAATGTTGTAAGTAGGACATAAGGTAGGTAGCATATTTATCCGTGACTCTCCTCCTTTTTTAAAAGAGGACAACATAAAGAAACACTTTTTTGTTACAAGAGCAAGTACCACAGTCATGATTTTTTTACGTTGCCCTAAAACACCAAAGACCGACATACCAAACAAATGAAAAGTGCTGCGCTGCTGTACAGTACTCTTAAGTGTTTCTGATTACATTTTGGAATATTTTTTCTTCGGCTTCTTCTTTTGCTGGCCTCTCTTTTGTTGTTTTCTTCAAGTTTTCTTTATTTCTGGTTTGTTTTTTCCCTCCACCAGGGAAGCGTGTACATGGTAGTATCATCTCTAAAGAGATGGACGAAGATAGATTCTGGTTTAAAACAAAGATATTTCTAGGGTTGGAAGGCGCTGCCAGCAGTGGCGAGGCTCATGCTTTTCAATTTGTTGTCCTTCTTCCACTTCATCCTCCGGTTCTGAAACCAGATTTTAATCTGCCGCTCCGTGAGGCAGAGTGCGTGCGCGATCTCTATCCGCCTCCGCCGCGTGAGGTACCGGTTGAAGTGGAACTCCTTCTCCAGCTCGAGAGTCTGATAGCGGGTGTACGCCGTCCGTGCCCGTTTCCCGTCGGGGCCCGTCATATCTGAGGGTGATGAGAGGACAAAGGGCTTTTAAAGATGCGCCAACACGCGACAGAAACGGGCTGTTATTGAGTCCAAAAATAGAGTGCGCAATATATAGTCAGTATTTTACAGCGCTCTAAAGTACACTCCAGTATAAGAGAACTACTTGAAAATATCAATCTGAAGTCACGAACGCCTCTGTTAGGGTGATGTTTTCTATGAGTCAAAGGATTCTCATAGACTGGAGCCACAGGTGTTTGTTTTATTGTATCAACCTCTAACGCCCCCACGCATACACAAAGAATTAAACTTACTGTTTTATCAAAATCACCGAGCGTAAAGGCAGCCCTACAGCGAGTAAAAGTGTCCATCATCCTAACCACAACCTTTCTTGACACATTTTATTTCTGCTATTTCCACTCCACAGCCTGCGTTAAAACATTTGCTTTTATCTGTCACATTACTTTTTTTTCCCTTTTTAACCACCCGTCTTCACCATCACCTCTCTATATGCCCCATTTTTTACACCCTTCAGGGTTTTATTGCCCCGTCCTCTACCTCACCTTTCTAATAAAGTTCCCACCCGTAATAAAGCTTCACTTTTCAAAGGAGCAAGCCGCTTCCAAAGCCTTCCTGGCCTCACTTTCTGCTTCTTTTTTCTTTCTTTGCCCGGCTCTGTCTGCAGCTTCCCAGCCCTGTTGAGTTTTTCTTCCCTTCGTCTCTCCCCTGACAGATTTATGACGCTTTTGTGGAATTTGCTAAAATAAAAAAAAAAAAAAGAGGAGACAGAAGGGGCAATTGTCCGGTGTTCCTGACTTCTAAAACACGAAAATGTAATGGGAATTTTCTACTAAGACGTTTTCTGGGGTGTACTGCTTTTTAGATCTTCATATCAGTATTTAAAACATGAATACATAATTTAAAATGAAAGCATCAACATTAACCCAATGCGCACAATTAAATGGCATTCCTTTCAGATTCATAATCTTGACAACTGATTTCTGACTGCCACATGAAAATATGAAATTGACGCAGTAGAAAAAAGTCTGGTAGGGTGCAGAGAAAAACGAAGAACCGTGGCTAATTGGGTATCTTCCTGCTGTTCTCGAGCATCCACTTTACACAGATCAAAGCAGCAATAATTCTGCACAATCATTAATGCGTATTTTAAGAAGCCCCGATATAGGTACAACAAGCACTAAACTGTTACCAGTCCCATGTGTCAACACGGAGGCTATTCTGCTGAACCAGCCATATGAATGTTATCGCCTGAAACTTCTAGGATACATGGTAAATAAGTTGTAAACACAAGAGCAATGTGTACCATGACTAATGTGTAGCTTTCTCATCCAGGGGAATATCTGTGGTGTCTGCGCCTCACTGCCAGTGTTGCCAGCGGCTGATCCCGTCGGACCGCCCTCCTGCTTATGCCCGGTCCTGGGTGGCGGATTGCTGGCGTGACTGGTGTCCCGGTTATGCTGCAAGTCCTCGGTCTCTGGTGACGCGTCATCCAGTTCGGTGAAACGCTGCACTGTGCCGCCACCGCCGGTGGAGGAGGCGGAGGACAGGTTTGGTGAGCTGAGATTACCGCTTCCTGCTTGATCCGAGCGAGGAGACGAACTCCGGGCGCCCAGTTTTGTGCTTTCGTTGCCGGGTGACAGCAGGGAGTCCGCCGCAGAGGCGAGGGAGCAGCTAGATGGTTGTCTGAAGCCCCTGTCCGGGGCCGGGGAGCCGAAACCCCGCGAGTCCCCACCAACTGAGCCGCCCCCGAAGTGTCCTCCAGCGTTGGCGGTACTGTTGGTTCCCCCTCCCCGGTTAGTGACGGTCAGGTCCATGCCATTGTAGCTGTAGCCGTAAGAGCCCGTCGCAGGGTGCATGGTGGCGGAGGAAGAATCCCTGTACGTCCCGCCGTTCATTGCGCCGCTGCTGCCTCCATAATTTAGCAGTTGATATTCGGGGCCATTTGGGTAGCGCCCCGAGAACGAGTTTACAAAATAAGAGCTCATTTAGGTTGTTTTAGAGAGTTGCAGGTTTATAGTTGAGTACTAAGGGGCGCTTGATTTGTTAGATTTCTCTGGGTCGTTATAACGCTGGTACTTTCAACGATTTATGATGTATTAGTGAATTATGGCGTTGCACTGTACTTCGTTTTTAGCTATGTATGCGCCGTCCAAATATGGGGGTGGGGTGGTGTGTGTGTGTTGGATGGAGGGGTGTGTGTGTGATGGGGGAGGTGAGGGGTGAGGCGAGGGAGGAGAGAGAGACACACACGTAGTGAGGGAGGAGGAGGGGGACGGTCACGTGCTTTTGTTGACCAGTCGTAAATTCTCGCCGATGACTTTAGAGAGGTAATTTATGCTCTGAGGTTTCAAATGATAAAGATTGGGCGGGGGAAGCTCTCCCTCTCTTTCTCTCCGTCTCTCTCTCTCTTTATTGCTAGAGGTGTCGGGGGTGAGCTCAGAGCGCCACCTACTGCAGATATAATTTATTGCACAGAAAGAAGTGTTAAGGGAGAAAGGACACACTTCAAAAGAGTCTAAGACAGCTGCTAGATAAAAAAAAAAAAAAAAAACATTGTGTGTGTGTGTTCGTCACTCAGCTCTGTTAATTGACTTTTTGCGTAGTCTCGCAATTAAGAGCCGTAAGAACCATAAAATCAAACGTTAATAATGAACGCGATGGTAAAAAAAAAATAGTAACTAGCCTTTCTCCACATACATCTGAGAGCTGTTGATATCTATCCCGGAGTTCTGCCAGAAAGCGGTCTTACCGATAAAATACACGTGTTTTTTGTGTTATGCAGTGTTTCACCTTGCTGCACTAATTGTTTGTACCTCAACTTCAGGCACAGGTACAAAACACCAGTGGGAAATATAGTGCAAAATATCACAACAATTAGGCAAAAATAAACAAATAAATAAATAAATACATCACAGATCAAACTAAACAGTCAACACTACAAAAAATGTTTGAGTTATGAAAATTCGACTGGCCTGCGACTGTACATTCTTTCTTTCTTACTGCAAGCCTCCCTTGCAGCTGCAGACGAGGAATGTTAAACCTGATCTGTGACGTCCACACTGGATGGAAATCTGCTGATTTATGATTTGTTGATTCCCGGGTTTGGATGCATTTCAGCCGCGGGAGTGCTTGTGTGTGTCTAAGCGTTTGCGTGTTTGAAGTAGGCCTCAGTGTGCACTCGGGTGTACACGCTTTGTTGTAACTCCGGCACAGCAGCTAGAACAGGCGACAGATGAAGAATTCCAGAGCTTTGTGTGTATGTGTGAAATGATACAAATGGATGTACTCAGTGGGGAAATGTGTGCAGTTTGCAGGCCACATTTCAGAGTGTCGGCTAAAGAAACCAGCAGTTGGAATGGGATTCATCTTGAATATTACAAAGTAGCAGGCACATTTAAAACACACGGGCAAGCACACATAACAGCAACATGGGGTTTAAAGCCACAAAAGACCCAGCTGTCACACTCCTCTCAGCACACTGCCTTTGGCATTTATAGATCAGCACAATCGCACTGAATTTGCTCCATGAAAGAGCTCACTGAACGAAAAACATTTAAATATTTCAATAAGGCCAGTTTGAAGACAATCATCATTCAGTTTTAGCATAGAATAAAACTATCCGTCCGTCCGTCCATCCATCCATCTCTTTTCTTTCGCTCAACCTACCTATCTCTTGAGCTGTACATGTTTTGCGTTTACTTTATGTTATATTGATTTTGTCGCATTCTGAGTAAGAATAAAGGAGGGTCAGAATTTAAGGTATGAATCCAGATTAGAGCACATTTTGCAACCAGTGCCTGCGCATAGATGCAGTTCCTTTTATTCTAATAATCTCATTCAAAGAGCCACGCAGATTTCAATATGCTTCATTTTTGGAGATTTTGATATTTTAACCAATTATAGATTGTGGTCTAAGACAAACTCTTTCTAACTAATGCTCAGTTGTCTTAAACAGACAAATAAACAAAAAAACAGCAACTATTTTTCTTCTTCAAAATTGAGACTTTCAATAGAGAACAGCTTTCAGTAGAGATAGAAAGAACAAAACAACATGAAACATTTCCTCTTCGTTTTTTTCTCCTTAAAATATGTTAAACACCAAGCACGTATGTGCAATATGTAAAGACGACCCCCTGATTCACAGTAAAACCATTTCCACTGTGTTTAACATAGAACATCTGCCAGCACGTAGTCATACAACTGATGCAAAATGGGAACGAAATCGCCAATCGAGTCATATCCACAACACAAAAAGAAACCAAAGTACACTGCATATGTCTGTGCTGCAGAATACGCTTTAATAGATTTTCTCTTGAGGTAATTTCATTGCGAGTCTCACTATATTCCCAGTTTGTCTCTCAAAGTATTAAATTCAAACATAATATAACTAAAAGTATCATTAATTAAATTGTGTGAAATCTTTAGTTCTTCGCCTCGCACAAAGGCGAGGCTGGTTTTTCTAGGTGTGCTTATTAATTGTTTACTACCAGCTTATGCCATCTTTGTCTTGGCAGTATTCCAACAGGATTTTATTTCTAAACTTAAAATCTGCATGCGTTAGATACATGCTATAATAACAGTACTTCCTTGGTATGACTTAAGACCGTCAAATAATAAATAAATAAATATCTGTCCTCTGTTATGCTTATTATGTGTGTTATTATACCCATAACTCGAACATTCAGAAATATATCTCGAATGTTCCGAATGAAAAGCCGGCAAATGAAATCATTCTAAAGTAACTCTGATTTAGACTATATTTGTCTTTATGGTTTTCATGTTTCATAAAATAAGCTAATGTGCAGTGTGTGTGTGTGGTTGTGTGTGTGTGTTTGCATCCGCATCAGTGAAACTTCCAAGATGGATACAACGCGCCGGTCACTCAGGGGACAAGCAGAGTTAAAAGGTCACGAGGACATTGTCCACTTTGTCTGCGTGAAGTGTGTGTCTATGTGTAACGTGTCTGGCTGCAGGGCTCGAGGAGAGGTCAACTTTCTCTGCCTCGCTCTGGTCATCATTTAGTTTGAGTCCGCCAACAACAGCTCACTCTCCTCGTCGCTTTCCTTCCAGATCGTCGCGTGCGCCTGTTGGGCCGCAGCCTCGCGTTTAACACCAGTAAGAGGCTAAAAGGCTCAAGCGTGTTAAAGTTGTCCTCTAAATCATAAAATAAACCAATCTCAAATCCAGTAATGTTGAGTTTGACCAACCTTTACTGCGCGTTAATTAATATTAGAATAAATGAAAATTCATTTCATGCCCCAAGACACACACACAAACACACCCTATCCCCGTTATAAAAATAACCTTTCTCCATAAATTCCTTTACATTTTATTGAACATTTGTCATAGGTAGTATATATAATTACTTGACAATAACACATAACCAAAACATGTAAAAATCGATAAAATATACACTTTCCTGAATGTTTTTAGGTAGTTTGGCGAATAACATCAGTAGGTTAACAACCGCAACCCCACCCTAAGCTTCAACAGGTTTCCCGATATTGAAAATTTCCCCGCAACCGTAGTTACATTATTTTCACCATACAAGGCGTTTTCCCCTTGCTTATTTCTGTACAGTTTAAATATGAACACCATAAGACATACATACCTCCAATAGTTTTTCCTCCCTTCGTGTATATGCAGAGCATACTTGCACGTGTACTTAAAGGTATTAAAGGCTACACACATTTACAAATAATAAGAAACAAAATCGGGAAGGAAACAGCCGGAAGTCAAGTTCTAAAGCCCCCAAAACAAGTTATAAACCCTAAAACAAGTGCCTTACATGATGTCTTTGAAAGAATAAAAAATAAATTAAATATGCATAGCCATAAAAAAGTACAGTAAAAAAATCGGTAGGCGGAATGCAGCAATAAATTGTGTTTCAAAACTACTCGTGGCCTTGTGTTGGTGGCCTTTAAAAAAAGTTTTCATTCATCTATTGTATTCTTTAATTTAACGCCATGTTCCTTTCCCCTCCCAGGTTTTATCGTATCTGTCCCTTTCCATAGTTACATAACCCTTGCTATAGAGTGTTTTACAAATTATTACCAAATATCAGACCACTCAAGTACAGCCTACAGAAAGAGTTGATGTAAGAGGGATAAAAATAAATCCCCCATTCCGTTGTTTCACCACTGCTCAGGTGAAAAAAAAACAGAGAGAGAGAAAAAAAATGCGGGGGGGGGGGGGGGTGCTCTTGAAAAACTTGGAGGCATGAGATTAATCAGCATGTCTTCTCTTTTATTCTGCCCTTCCTTTTACGTGTCTTACATTAGTTTATTTTTGGTCCTGTTTTACTCAGTCCGTTTCTCCTCTTCATCTGCACCGTTCGCCGTAGAGGAAGAAGAAGAGGATGTAGAAGAGGAGTTGATCAGCTTGTTCTCCTTCTTCCACTTCATCCTCCGGTTCTGGAACCATATTTTAATCTGTCGCTCCGTGAGGCACAGCGCGTGCGCAATCTCGATCCGACGTCGCCGCGTGAGGTACCGGTTGAAGTGAAACTCCTTCTCCAGCTCGAGCGTCTGGTAGCGGGTGTACGTCTGCCGACCGCGTCTCCCGGGGCTACTGAAGGTCCCTGAGAGGCAAGGAAAGATAACAACACTGAGGCGTTAACTATTCTGTTAAGAAAAAGTTACCAGAAAAGTTCATCACATGCATATTCTATTCTATTCTATTCTATTCTATAAGTTTCGACAACAGTGCCTGTTTAGTATTATCTAGGCTATTTTGCCCCCCGCTTAAATTAAGAATTAGTAATGTACACATTAAAGAACAATGCAGACGATGGCTGCCATCTAACAATGTGCGCCATCCCTTAAGGACACTGTTTTAATGTGAATTTAACATTGTTTTAGTAAAATGTTTACTTACTCTGACTGCGAAGCCGCAGATTATTTTTGGCTTTGTGAAAAGTGAAAACTTGGATTTTTTATTTTGTTTAATTAAAAACAATAACAATCATTCTACAGAAAAGTTGAAAGTCATGGTTTATGAAACACGGAGAATAACTATGTTATATAATGTTGCTGGTGGTAAGTAGCAGTAAATTCAGAAAAAAAAATTTCCGTTGTGGGTTATATACACCGATCTTCACTAATAAGGCAATTAAAGCAACTTCAGTTCATGTATTGATTTGAAAGTAAGAGCATGGATTGCATGCCACAAGCTATTCATATCTAAATCCAAATGACCATAAATAACTCTCCTCCCTCTCTGGCTACTATTTGCACCTTTAACTGTCATTTATAGCCCGCTCTTTGTTTTTCTCCATATATATTTATTTGCGGCGAAGTATGTTACCACCTCATCTGTCATAACTCGGAGTGTCCTGCAGGGCTTTATAAAACACTAGCTCTGCATCATCTGCTATTACTCATTCTACCCTCAACAGGCCGTTTTTCTCTCTTAAGGATGGTTTGCAGCACAGGACAGTGTTTAACACTTTAGGTTAAATCATGCAAGAGTGTAAAAGCACAAACTTTTAGGAGAGCCGGCTAAATGAAACTATTTCACATTATTTCCGCCACGGTTTGCCTCACTTTCACTTTAAACTTAGGAGCCTTTAGGCTATATCTATATAGGATTTGAATCAACAGTGAATAACACTGTCTACGCTGCAAAGTTAACTCCGGAGGCTCAATAAACGATAAGATAGAAAAGGTCAAAACCAATAATAGCAACAGGAAATGTGATATATCTTTATCAGCACAGAAAAGAAACGTTTGCAAAAACAAAACAGTGTTTATCGCATCCTATTGGTCATGTCTCAAAGCAGAGTATGTCTGAGAAGAAAAGTGTTTTCAAAAATAAAAGAGATGAACTATTCAGACACATTTGAATAAACGAATGACTAATAGAGTGTGGATATTTTGACTTATCTCTGTATTTCCTCTCTATCTACATCATTAATTTTTTATCTGCTCCTTGTTTTCCCCCACACTTCGCTTTACTTGGTAGCATCGTCGCGGGTCACACAGGCTACAGTAAAAGGAGCCGCAATGCAAACAAACCCGTTTTATGACGGACAATAAAATACAGCGCACATGACGGACTGACAGGTCAACAAACGGGGATCATAAAGCAGCTTCTGTGGCAGGAGGAGGGAAAAAGGAAAGGAAATCTAACACAGGCTGACAGAGGAAACAAACGTCATTTTTATGACTGGGATCATAAAATATGCAAGAAAGAGAGGAAGAGGAAGAAGAAGACACTCACCGTTGCAGGCGTTCATCCGCTGCATCCATGGATAAATGGGCACTGACGCCGACTGTTTGTCTTCCATCGTTTCTCCGAATAGCCCCTTTGCACTGAGCCCTACGCATTCTGTTTTACGCTGCACGCCGTCCTGACTGAGCGCGAGCTGATGCTCCTCCAGAGCGCACGGGTGTTCCTTATCCCTGTAGAAACTCGTGGCTGCAGCTGCGGCCGCCGCTGCCGCCGCTGCCGTGGCGTAGTCGCAGGCACCGGTTCCGGTCGCGCCCCCAACGCCGACCCCCGCCGCTGCTGCTGTCGCTCGGTGTCCGGTATATGCTCCATTGGCCGCCTGCTGGTAGTAGGTGGATGCCGGGTACGGTTTGTCCTGGTGTGCGCCGGGTCCGCCGGAGCTGTATGCCACGGCTGCGGTAACGGCTGCTGCCCCCGGGTAGTGCCTAAGCGGGTGGTCGGCGGCGTATCCCGATGAGTAGAGAGGTATCTGACCCAAAAACGACTCTGCTGCCGCCGCCTGCCCGCTTCCACCCGTTCCCGGTAGCGTCACCGGGAAAGAGGAGTTGACAAAATAGGAATTCATCAGGAGAAAGAAGAAAAAGAGGAGAAGCAGGAAAAGAGGAGAAGAGGAGAGGGGAGGACAGGAGGGCACGAAACAAACACAATAACAACGTTCACTCGATGAAGCAGGAGAAGGAGGAGGAGTAGGCAGAGGCTAACGGCTAGCAGCTAACGGTTCTCCCTCCCGTCCTGCTTCCTCTGCCTTCCCCTGCCTGCACTTTATGATTTGTTGTGTTTTATAGCCGACAGTCCGACGGGCTGCCGCTATCACTTAGTGTATCGCAGATTGGGAGGAGGGGGGGGGGGTGTATTAGGTGGGCTGAGTGCCAGTGTGGGACGGAGGGGCGTGTGGAGGGTGGGGGGCAACAGAGAGAACCTCTCCGTGTGTATATGCGATCGGAGAACACGGGACGGGGCGAGAAGGGGTATCGGGGTGGGGGGTTGGGGGGCAGACACCAGCTGACCTCGAACTGACCAATGGGACGCGTCTGTGCCTGGCATTCGTTCGCTCTTTTCCTTTCGTTGGAGAGGAAGAAGAAGAGGAAGAGGAGGAGGTCTGGGAACTACCGAATACACCCCCCACCACCACACACAAACACGCTCTCTTTCTTTCTTTCCTTTTTAATTCGTATCTAATCTCTCTTTCTAATCTTCCTTCTGTTCCCGGTGACATTGCGCAATCACACCGGAATCCTCGGCGCGTTAAATTGATTCTTTTCTCTCCCCGTGTGTCTTCCTCCGTCTGTTGTTGGACCCATAAAAACCAGCAGCTCTCACACGTATGCGCGTTTTCCCCTTGGGGTTGGGAGTGAAGGCAACCGAATAATAAAATATGTTTCCCGGCGCTTTGGAGATAATACCGACCGCATTAAAATGAATTTGTGGAGCGTAAATCACAGCCGGGAACGTGCGCGCGTCTTGTGTATGGTGCAGTATGTGTGATGCTAGTATTAGATTCAGCCTACTATATAATATGGGCCATGTAATTGGAGTGTTGTATATTTGCAATTGGTATATCTGGTGATTGGGTAGTTTATGTCCCCTCTTTGGTCAGTGTGTGTGTCCTACTCCTATCGCAGGCTGCTATTTTCTCAAGCAGAAGACTAATTTAGTAATTTGGAAGGGATTTTCGGCACATAATCTGATAGTTAGAAATGTCATATTACTGAAAGATAACCCGGGAAACCCTGGTCTGATATATATATATATATATATATATATATATATATATATATATATATATATATATATATATATATATATATATATATGCTGCTATATGAGTACCATAAGACTATTCAGTCACTATTCAATGTAACTCGTATACTGTGCCAGAGTGTGCTGGGTTTGATCAATGTGTGCAGTGATTTATTATTTTCCTTTTTTCTTCTCCGGTGACACTGATTAGCCTGAAATGTAAAACAGGAAAAAGAAAAGAAGTATTTTTTTCTTTCTGCTTTTTTTCTTAGCGTCATCTTGACACTCATTAGACCCACGCGCCTGAAGCTCTTTCAATATATACATGGCCATCACGTCCATGTTTATATTGAACCCAAATATATTGCATTGTTTAAAAAAAACAATTAGAATGAAGTCTTAGAATAAAAAAACAACCAACAAACAACAACAAAAACGCCGTTATTATAGATTTGTTAGTTTTACCACTAACAAAAAACATACTGCATTACTACTGTAAAATTCAGTTATATTTTTTCTCAGTTTTACACTATATGGAACTATAATTATAAATGTAGAACGATAATTATAAATGTAAAAGAAAAAAAACATAGCTAATGGCTACACTAGTCACAAATTATTATTATCATCCCTTAGAATAATAAAAACTAAATTTACACACACACATTTTGCACTCTTTTTGCAAAGAAACATTAGAACCTCCCTTTCCTTCTTCAAAATTAGAGAGGAGAATAAATAGGGTCGAGCTGGGTGGTGGGTGGGGGTATTTCGGCGTGCTTTTCATTCGCGGTCACAAACGGAATATGTGTCGCTGAGGTCGTAAAATAACCGCAGTCATAAATAAGTCCCCCCCCCCTCTCGGTGTCTTTCTGTGCTTCCTCTACAGGCTCTGACTTGTCTGAATGGCCAAACTGTAGACAGTTTGACTACCGATCGACACAAAGCCTATTTTTACTTTTACTTCACCTCCCCACTTCATCAGTTCCTCCATCTCTTCGTTTTAAAGTAATACTGTTCGTCGTAGGAGGACAAATATGAAATTTAATCCCCGAGCCGCGCGTTCTATGCAGGATTACACAGACTGATGGAGAATCTGTCTTCTGAACTTTTATTTTGACCTCTCGCTCTCTCTCTTTCTCGCTCTCTCTTGTTGGCAGGACGCTCCGTTTCCTCCCCGCTTTGTGGGAACGGGAAGCAACAGCATTGTGTTGGAGCTGACTGTGGTGTAATCATTAATGAGCACTAACAGTCGGGACAGGACAGGCATGGCCTACAGCCTGGGACACACACAGGACGGTAATACTATTATTATATATACAGCCTATTTGCATTAGCACGGTATTAACGTGATTGTGGCTTTGGTATTATATCTGTGGTAGGCCTATACCAGCAGCAGCCCACAGAGTAAATATGAAAAAAAGAACTTTGAAAAATACAAATAATAATAATAATGATAATAATAATATAAAGGCAGAATCATAGCTTTTCCTGATTCGAGGTACAGCTCTGCTTAAGCTAAGAATATTGTCAAGCCAATTGAAGTGTTGGTATAGTAACATACCGAAAGTTTTGTTACGAAGCATCTATGTATTTTATATGACAATTTTGCAGAGATTAGCAGTTTATTTAAAGTATAGATTCATGTAACATTTTAAGAATAACTTCAGAGGAGATCTCACGAGCTTGTAGTTTGGTTTTAATGCTGGAAAAGCAACATGAAATATCATCATCTTATCATCTTATATCATGTGACTGCATGGAAATATTCATAGGCAACACTGCATGATGACATTGTCCTCCATGTTGCTAATGGACATATATTTATGTGTCATTGCAGATGCAATTGCAATTTGGGAGAAGCGAGTGGCAGACGGCACGAAAGAGCAGAGCAAAGAAAAAAACGACCTAAACTTTGGAAACTTTTTGCTATTTGAGAACCGGATGGTTGGTCCCGGTGTGAGTGTGTGTCAGGGAGAGGAGTGGGGTGGACATAAAGGAATAGCAGAAGGACATAGTCTGCTTTAAAGCTAGTAAAGAAGTCACATTTTATGTCACATGACCTTATGCTTTGTTGTGTTTTACTGCCTGATATTTCCTTGTGTCGATGGCGATATTGAAGTCTACCAAACTTTAACTTGCCGTCCACCAGTATTGAAAAAAAGGGAACGGGGCTGTGTACCGACGCTGCTGAGAGCATTACCATGACATTGGGTGTGCTAGACCTTTGTGCCGCAGTTCAACGAATTATTTATTCGAGTAACTACAATACAAAATGGGAGACTTAAAAGACCAAAAATAATATAAGCTACCTCGGATGGCCTGTTAGCTGCTTTAAGCACCCCAAAATCAGTAGGCTAACAGCCTTCCAGTCATTAGCTATATAGTTATTAAGTTTTTATCACTGGTCCAACACTAATAACAGGGTAATGACAAGAAGCGAAATCTGTTATAAGTATATGAATCATAATGACACAAATTAATAGAAACTGTAGAGAGATGGAATTGTCTAGATTATATCAGAAAACAAAGAAAGAAAAAAGTTAATATTCTGGGACATTCTCCCACGTTAAAAATTGGTTGGATGACAATTACAAATCCCATCTTTTTTCTAAACGGATATGCGTTTTAAGCCTGCTGTATTCCTGCACAGTAAATCTTACTGGTGCAGCTTCAGAGTAAACAGCCGAGAGGCGCTGAAGGAACTCCAGGAATCCGGGAAACTTCAGAGATTATCGACAATTAAAGCTGAAAGAGTCAGGCGGCTGCTTTATGGCTTTATGGGTCCCTTTCACCTTTTGCGTGTGTGTGTGTGTGTGTGGGGGGGGGGGGGGGGGGGGGGGGTATGTGCGAAGGAGAAAGAGAGAACTCAGGACTTTTATGGTTTTATGACTTTTTATGACTCCTTGTAAAGTCCGAGGAATGGCTACGAACTGAAAAACAGGCCCGCAGCAAAACAGCAGATGAACAAATGTGCTGTTCTCCGCACAAGTAACGAGCACTGTGCAGCTCACCTGTGGTTTATTTCAGCCGTGGCAGTGATAGGATCGAGTGCATTTCACGGGTTAAATAATTAACCGTCTATGAAATTAAAAATTCACTGCTTATCCTACTAAATTACTCTTATGTGGCATTTTAGTACGAGTTATTTACAAAAAGGAGTTCAAAACTCTTCGCGCATCAGACTGGCCCTTGTCTGGCAGAGCAGACATGTTAAGTAGGTGGTCTGTTATAATGTCATTCATTTAGATATTTTATGGGTTTTGCCCATGTCAGAAAAAACGGGGACATTTTCTGACACAAGTAGAACACTTTCGCTCTTAGGATCGTATAGAAGATTCCAGAAGTTGCGATGCTTGGAGATAAAAAGTTCATGTGTTCAGAGTTTAGATACATAGAGTTTCTATTGCTAATTCTCTCGCTGTGTGTGTGTGTGTGTATGTGTGTGTGTGTGTGTGTGTGTGTGTGTGTGTGTGTGTGTGTGTGTGTGTGTGTGTGTGTGTGTGCGCGCGAGAGAGAGACCTCTTCTGCTGCACCAGTTAATGACAAACTCCCCAAAACTGCCTGACTAGTACTTTCTCTTGTTTAATATATTAATCGTTTCCAGGCAGCGCGAGTCGACTCGCCGCGTCCTTCAGGGTACTGTGAGCACGCGCTCCAGGTCAGTTCACCGGACTATTACCGGTGGACGCGAGCCCTCAGCCACAAAAGGCCTCGGGACCAGTTAAAGTTTAACGGGTGGGTGAATGCAGCATCAGAAAGAGCCGCATATTTTTCGGCTAAATAAGAAGACTCGAGCTTGATTATTCAAACTGTGTTGTTCGACATTATTTGGTCAGACGAATAATAATAATAATAATAATAATAATAATAATTTATCTTCTGGTACTATCATCCTGGTAATCGTTATTCTAACTGCACAGAAAATCCTGTCGAGGTATTTATCCGCTGCGCAGACCACAAATAGGTGAAGGGAAAACAAATGTTCTATCTGATCTCAATACTCTGAAGTTGAATACTCAATTTAAAGTGAGACTATGCTAAAGTCATAAATTAAACAGAACGCCATAGTTTTCCCTCCATGAGGGTCTTTCAGATGATTACACACACGTTCACAACTGGAAACATATATCTGAGGGGGGCTGCACAACAGATTTACAGATAAGCGCAAGTGATAAAACCACAAAGCAAGGACGAATTAATATGCTTACACACACACGAACACGGTGAAGCACATGCACTCACATTCCCTGCTTGCCGCTCTATTCTGAAACAGCCCTCCTGACCAATCAGCATAAATTTTGCATCCAGAATTACTTTTCCTTGAGCACATCCAGTGCTTGTGCGCACGCGCAAACACGCACACACACAAGCACATCATTCTTCTGGGATTTTGTACACACACGGTTTTCTCCACGTTTCATTCACCAGTGTAACAGCAGCCAGCCTAACCTTGGAAACAAAGCAGGACGGAGAGAAACACCCGTTTCTCTACCTCAGTGCTACAAGTCGACCTTTCCAACCCTACATCAAAGACAAAGAAAAAAATCCTTCAGCATACACTCTTGTGAAAGCACACAAAAGCTTTTTGCGCCACTCGCTGGGGTTGACCTTGTATTATTTTTCCAGAGGTAATACATTAGTAAAATTGCGGGCATGGTTTTTGTAAATCCCATTAACACTGACCCAGGGATGTATAACTTGTGTTTCCGAGTCTTGAGAAAGAAAAACCTGTGTGTGTGTCTATGTGTTCTTTGGTATTGTTGTTAACGGAACACTAGATGGCACCAGAGTGTCTTGTTAAGTGCGGACTCTGGGCTGCTCTGAAGCTTCATTGTGAGGACTGCCGTCGAACACAAACAGCCTCCGGATTGTGTCTGTCTATAACCGTTGCTCCCAGAGCTGTGTGATCACAGCTTTACAGGAAAACAGACTGTTGGCTTCAACTTATCTACCAAAACAGAGAACACAAGACAGAAAGACACACATTGCTCGTACCTTATATACCACTGTCTAAATGTTACTGTCTTTATTTAGTATTATATAACAATTCTATTTGTGTTAAATTATCCATTTTAGTTCCAGAATTTCAAGACATACATTAACATCTGTATATGATCCAAATTGTTTGATGGTTAAATATAACTACATCTGTAGTATGTGAAAAATGTATAACTAAAAACGACACTTCTAAATATGGTAAATAAGACCGTAAACATCTCTCGAGTCCGTGATTATTCATGCACACACACACACGCATACTGCTGCTCTAAACCTAGTCAATGATTATAATAATAAAAATAATAAAAATAATACTACAGTGCTGACAATAATGAGTGTCAGTAGCTGATTTGAGATTCTGCGTGGTCTTTCTCTGTTCAATAATTTCAATACTATACTGATATCTGCGACAAAAATATAAATATTTTAGCATACGCGTTTGCTAAAACCCATAAGTATGCTTAATGCATTTCAGTAAAGTCACGTTTTTAAAGCAGCTGTTTCACGGTACCTGGGACCAAAAAGAAATTCAATTTCAAATTTAATTAAATTTTATCTATACAGCGCCAACTCACAACAGTCTCATTAAGGCGCTTTATATTGTAGGATAGGCCCTACAATAGAAATCCCTTCTAATCGCAAACATATTAAAAAAATATACATCATTTATTATACATTTTATTTCTCTGTTCTGTCTTTGCGTTTGTTTTACTTATCACGTTCAGCGTACCCCGTAACTTGACGAATGCACGACTAATTTCTGTTCCATTTACCACTACAGACGGAATAAGGAATTTGAAAAGTGCCGCAGATCTGTAGGCACGACTTAGTGTGATCGTGGCTTTAGAAAGTCCGGCACGGCGTATTGCATGTGGCTCACAATATATCCCTAAAACGAGGCAGTGACTTTATCTTAAAGAACTGGTGTTTATTGACAATACTGAATTTCTCACAAAGGAAGACTGTTGATTCTAGGATATATGTTCATCATGCTACAGCTTACTATTAGGCATATCCTTGTGTCTACTGTGTGTTTTAAACCATCCTACTGCATAAGAATGATTGTGTTAGCTGTTCATCTACAAAGCGGAATTGGAAACGACTCGAAATGTGGTTTAACTGTAAAAATATTTGTGCATACATTTCTATGAGTGGCTTGTGAATAATTTGACAACCAAATAAATTACTATAAGGTAAAATACAAGTTGTTAAAGTGTATATTTGTCCAGCGAAAATTTCCACAGCTGTTTGCAGACTTGCAATGTTCTTAGATAATCAGTCAGACCCTGTTTTGTATGAGGAGGAATATCAAGGTTACATATGAGCACATAAGAGCGTTAGTAAATAACAACATGTTACAATAAGAAAAACCATATAAGCTTTAAACATTGAGTGATAATGATTTGTCAGACAAGGGTAAAAATAAAAATAAAAATTTCTATTGTGTGTGTGTGTGTGTGTGTGTGTGTGTGTGTGTGTGTGTGTGTGTGTGTGTGTGCTCTGAGATGAAAAGTCTGGCTTTTTGATATTTGAGACGGCAACAAATTGGAGACCAAAGAGATGACACCTACAGATGTGTTTGTGACTGTGGGGTTGTGATTGCAGGGAAAGAAAAAAAACGTCTGCTCCAGGGAGGAAATGAGAAGGGAACCAAAGTCATAAAAGTGAGACAGACAAACATTCCTGTGCTTGTAAACTATCTCTCTCTTTCTCTCTCTCTCTCTCACACACACACACACACACACACACACACACACACACACACACACACACACACACACACACACACACACACACACACACACAGACTCGCGCTGTCAATCTAATGAAAAACAAAAAAAAATCGAAACAAAAAAACCTACACGCTGGAAGTAAAACACTGACAAAAACCCCAGAAGCTCATCTTCAATTCACCTGCAGCCAGATGCAAAACCCCAAAACAGAAAACTGTTGCTTTTATCTTTAAAAGTCATAGTAAATGAGGGACTTCAAATTCTGCCAAAGCCATCAGATCAAAGGCAGTCTTTTTCATGTGCACATTTGCCCCCTCCCTGCCAACACAATGCGCAGCTTTTGGTGGAAAAGCTGGAAGCTAATCTTCCAGTTCTCAAACAGTCGAGTTTCGAGCAATAGATTGCTCCTCGACAGCTAATACCACTATTTAAACTAACCAATATATCTGTATAGATCCAGCTAGGAAACCGTTTATTCTGAAATGGCGGAGCAACGCTTCGTTTAAAAAAAACAAACAAAACAAAAAACAAATGAATCTACTAGATGCTGCAGAATTGAGAAAAGCTGCGCTGACTCATTTTCTCTGCTCCTTTAACAATGCGCATCATGCAGGGTTGCGTTAAACGTGCGTGGACGGCTCTTACCGTTTGTTGATAATCCGTCACGAGCCCACACACCTGCCGGTCACTTCCTTGCGTTCGAACAAGTCAGGCACTCTGGAATGGCACGAGACAGCCCTGCACTGGGTGGTAATTAGGTGGATGTAATGTTGAGGAAATGCAGGAACTGAGGATGGGGGACTGCTGTCACCCAGGCGTCAAACCACCAGCGTAGTCTTCATCATCCTTGCAGTGACAAGTGACAAATCAAATCAAATGTCAAATTGAAATTAAAAATGTAAATCATGAGGGCATCTCCGGGATGCTTTCTCCGGGCTGGGTCCCACTGCTCGCCCCTTCTTTGTCTCATCACAGCGGAACTGTCCTCATCCAGATCCGCCAATTTGGAGTAGACAGCAGCAGCACGAGACCAGACGGAGCAAGAAGCCATAGCGAAGCAGGAAGAGAAGAAGCAGGAGGGGGAGGGGCGGCTTGTTGTCGGCGTCTCGCCGTGCCGGTTTCCACAGTCACAACAAATATTCTCATTAACTCGCCCGTTTAATTACAGCCGGGTGTTCATTTCCTGGCGGTGGCCGGACTCCGAGTGGAGCCTTGCAGGCTCCGGGTAGAGCAGGGAAGGACAGGCGGCAGCTCGGGCCGGAGCGGAGTGCTGCAGCAATATAGCCACTTGGGAAATCATAAAAAGTTCATGTTCACGTTAAGCGCGTCCACATGACCCGCCCGTCGGCCAATCCCCGCGCGCGGTCACTCATAAACTTGTATCACAAAGTTGTAAATTTTCATAAAACAACAAAGAATTTATTGCATTTCTTCATGGAGTGTTGTTAGAACCGAGCTGCTCCTTCTCTTATTTCATTCTCCAGGCCGCCATTTTCTTCTTCGACCGCTTCTTAAAAAGCAAGCTAAAAGCTTTCAAAGGACTGGAGAGCGTGAAGAATTTTGCCACGCGTTCGTGTGGATTTTTCATTTCATGCTTTATATTTATTTGATTTTTGTTCGTTTTAGATAATTAGTCAGAGCTTCCTTATTATCTTCACTGGCATATTTGCATTATATTTTCATTAACGACACGTGACAATATTTAGACCCAAAATGTTTCAGAAGCCAGATGTAGCTATATAAAGACAATGTAGGAGGAATAATGTGGAGCAAACAAGTTTCTGTTTCCATACTGCATTTGAGATTTTTTTTAGTACAACACCAATATTCCGTGTTCTGCTGTTGTAAGAAGACCTAAGCTGGGTGTCAAAACACAGACAAGTTTTTTTTGTGAAAGCTGCACGAACGTAAAGCCTGCGTCCCTGGTGCTGAAATATGAATCAGTTCAATCAACAGAAATCTCTCATCTTTTGAAGCCGCCTATGCGACATTTTTTAATTATTAATGAATTATTTTAAACGTCATTCTTTGCGTTTACAGTGTTATGACACAAGGGGTTGAACGCAGTGTATCGTAGCCTATGGAAATGTAAAAGTGAAAATCAGTTAAATGAGAGATCTCTAGACAAACAACAACAACAAAAGATCATATAGCAATATAGCAGTGTAGTACCTGTCCCGGCTTGAAAAGTTGTGAGTAAAAGTGGTTTCGCAATGCGGCAAGGCATCACCATTTAAAATCTGCAGGCCCGAAGCCGAGGATAGCCAGAAACTGCAGCGAAAGTATATTAATGTTTTTACAGATATACAGTTAGAAATCGGAAATGTTCAAGCACATCAGAGCTTCATTTCAACGACGAGTGTCTGGACTACACCTGACGTAAAGTCTTTGAACGCATCATTTTATTTGGTAATGCAGGTCTTGTTCTCCCACAAAGAAGTCCAAATCCAACGCGTCCTGAATCTTAAAGAGGTTGCAGTCTAAATTGCTGCAGTATGACGAACCAATCCCCGCATCTACTACAAGAAGATCTCTTCAAAGAATATAAGATCTTTCAAACGTTTAAATTAGGTTTCGTTGATATTAAAACTCAGCTTATAAGCGAATTTGCTTTGACAGCAGACTGGAACCACATCACATATGATCAAAAGCGCCAATATTAGCAGAATTAGTATTTTCTGTGTTGTTGGTCAAGTTAGTCTGCATTTATCGCTGTCTGTATGATGCGTCCTATTTACAGGCTCGACGTTTGGCAGATTTCAGATTTGCTTTTAAACCCTCACTGACCCATGTGTGACCTTTCCAAACCAGCACACTGTCTGGTTAGCAGGAGAAGGGGATCCGATGCTTCCTATATCTGAATAGCTCGAGTTAAATTTTAACTGAAAACAAAACAACTGCATAGAGCAGATAGAGCAGGACGAGGAACTAGTCCATCCTCCCATCTGCTGTATTCGTCCTGTCTGATGCCTTTATTGGAGTTTTTGGCCTTTTCATGGATGCAATTCAACCCCCCCCCCCCCCCCCCCCCCACACCCACCCACCCACACACACACACACTCATGTTATGATACTGGGTGGCTTTTTAAGGCAAACACTCCTTGAAATGTCTGATGAAACTAAAGGCGCACACTGGATATTTTTGGCTGAAAAACAATGGATGTAGCAACAACACAAGAAAGTCCGTTTTTTTCTTATCTTAAGTAACAAAGATTTTCTGCTGATGCTAAAGGACTTGGATTATTGAAGCATGTTTTTGTAAATAACACCCTTTTCTTTAGTAACATATATCTGTTGAAAAAGATTTTTAAAAATTGAAATGGTGATAAAGAAAAAACGTTAGCCTTTATTGATGTTATAGATCGATGTATAGTCAATAACGTTTGGTTGTTTGTTTTAAAATCAAGCAAACAAACAAAACAACTGCGTTTTGTACAAATATTTGATCACACTAGATACCAAATCTTGTATTTTATTACATTATAATTTCATCCTTTAGTTTTACAGGGCTCGAAGAATAATGTGCTAGCATCAATTATATCTACAAGGACATTTTTCAAAATAAGTGACAGTTAAAAATTAAGTTTAGGGGAAAAAAATATATTCAGTCTTCATTTGTCTAAATATATGTCACTAAAATGATGTTTTCAGTATATAAAATTACTCAGTAATTCCTAATGATGAACTCCACACACACACACTGCTATATATATATATATATATATATATATATATATAGCAATATAGCAGTGCAATGCAGTAACATAAACTGTATATGAGCAACTAAGTAAGGAAGCACTGGTGCAAACAGTCGATAAATTTTAATTTTATTTTAAAAACTTGATCATTTACAATAAAAATCAGCCTTCTGCTGCAACGAAATTTGTTGGAGCACCTTACCACATGAATGTTTCATATGAAATGTCTGGGTATGCAGTACTGTAGTGTGTCTGTAGGGTAGGGTTCTGTAACTGCCACCACACTAAAGATCCATATTTACTGGACGTATAATCACTGGATGAATATAATAATACACGGGTGTCAGTTTCGTTTAAACATCGCGGTGGTCATCCCCCCGGAAGAGTCAAACATTTCCGAATCTTGCCCTTCAAGTTTGTAGCTTGTATCTTTATACATTTATGGTAACAACGTCTTATAAGGTAAAACAGAACTTTCAGACACTAAATAACACAAAACACACAGGAGTATAATGCAGTACTGTTCGCGGACAATTCTTCCTACCGTAGATCAGTTTTTCTCATTAAGCAGAATACCTGCTAAGTCATTAAAAAAAATAAATCTTACTGTTTAATCTATTAGTAGCATTAAAATATGGGGGGAGGGGGTGGGGGGTCGGTAAAAAATTAACCTCTTCCGCCAAATATTGAGGGGACAAATCAAAATGTTGAGGAGGGGATTGCCTACTTTCGCTTTGAAGTGATAATAAGAACAATAATAACAGAAACAAAAAGCTAGGTAGGTATAGCTATTGGATTTTGATTTGTATGCCGGCTAATATGGGCTCAGACTTTTTCAAACATAAAAATGTATACATACATAATTGCACATGGAATAGATATTATTAACACGAATCCACAGAAGTCACAAGTGCTGCTGTTTCATTCATTGCATCAACAACCATCTAGTGCCTTTCTGCCGCAAATCACTTGAGGCAATAACACGAAGGAGGCTAGGATTCTTGAATTGTAACAGAAGAGTTCTGTGTTGAAAATGGTCCTATCCTGCAAATCCTGGTACATTTTGTCTTATCTCTTAAAATCAATAGTCACACATCAGTCCTCCTCATCGACCGCTTCCTCTTCTTCTCGACTCACTGCTGTGGGGGCGCCGCTCTTCGTCACAATGTTCTCCTTTTTCCACTTCATCCTCCGATTTTGGAACCAGATCTTGATCTGTCTCTCTGTGAGGCCGAGCGCGTGCGCGACCTCTATCCGCCTTTTACGCGTTAGGTACCGGTTGAAGTGAAACTCCTTCTCCAGCTCGAGCGTTTGATGCCGCGTGTACGTCTGTCGGCCTCTTCGTCTGTCAGAGCCTGGACAGAGGAAAACACATTCTCTTTCAAAACAAAATCTTCCTACTCTAAAGATTAGGAAATATGATGCAGGTTAAAAAACGCTTGTTGGCTTGTCGGTTAGTCTTCGACTCCACTTTCTGGCAAACCCGAAAAACTTCTAAATGATGGGGAAACGCGTAGTTTCAGCTTCTGCTTGTCTGAGATATACTTCTACCCTTTTCACCTACAAAAATAATGAAAGAATTTAGAAAAACGGGCATAATCAGTCTGACTGTGATTACTGATGTGTAATTTTTAACTAATTAATATAGTCAGTGTAAACGGACACGTGCACATGGCAATGCTGGTAGAGAACTGTTAATTCAATTTAAAGCTAAAGAAAAAAGCCTCTTCTTGTGAAAAATTCATGAATCAGTGAAACTGCATTGACCTCCTGTGTTTATGAGGTCACACATCGCCTGAAGGTTAAAGAAAAACTAGGTCACATTTTTAAATCTCAAAGGTCATTTGCCGGCCACAAAAACGTCCAAGCGCATTTCCTCTGCACATCTCAGTAAAAGAAAGCTTCTTGTACTGCCCCCATGACATTTAGAGATCAGTGGAAATCTATTGTGTACTACTGTGTCTACTGTGTCTGGACGATTTTCAATTGGGATCACAGTGAACTACATTTTTAGGTGTACCCAGTGAAAATCTAGGTATAGCAACCGAGAAGGTATTTTACATGGTTCCTGTAAAATATTTACACATGATGGACGGATCACAATCTGTATCAACATCATTGTCTGTAAAGACTGTGAATTATTATCATCATTAATGGGGCAAATATATATTTATCATTAGGAATGACTGAGTATTTTTATGTACTGAAAATATAATTTTTGTGAAAAACCTTTAGACAAATCTAGTCCCCTTATTGTAATGTGTTCTGTACAGCTTCAAAACAAACTATTCAATTCAATTCAATTCAATTTTATTTATATAGCGCCAAATCACAACAACAGTCGCCTCAAGGCGCTTTATATTGTACAGTAAAACTACATCTTCCAAAATCATACAAAAAATAAATAAAAGTTGGATTGACTAAACGTTTTCTTCTACTATGTGAATTGTAGGTGAACCCAATAAAGTTGCAGCTGTAGCTTGAATACCATTCAAGACAATGAAATACTTTTAGTGAATATATCTAGATAAAATCTATTAAAGGTTGTTTTTTTTTAAATCAGAATTTCTGGTCTTCTGATGAAGGTGTTCTTATTCTGCCTAAATGACATTGACTGTATGACATGGAAGCACAGCTCATGAATCTTTGTCTGTTGTACTTGTCACTATACAAGAATCATATATCACAGATGTGCAATCATAAAATCTATATCAAAACCAAAATTTAAGAAATTACAATAAAGGATTTGCAGTGCCCGCCTGTGATTTCCCATCATTCCTTTTTGTGTAAATAAATTTCACCAAAAAGCAAAAAATAAATACATACTTATGAAAGGTGTATATGTGTGTGTATATATAGGTGTGTGTGTGTGTGTGTGTGTGTGTGTGTGTGTGTGTGTGTGTGTGTGTGTGTGTGTGTGTGTGTGTGTGTGTGTGTGTGTGTGATTATGCATGATGTGATTTCATTTCCTAATTACATATAATTAAGAAATAAAATCTTTTGGGTAAAAATCAGTCTAAGAGCTTGTAAAAGAATCTTGACTCCATCCACTTCCTTCCACTTATTCGATTCCCAGGTCTCACAGGGCAAGAAGACGGATATAGCTTGGAAATACTGCTAATCTGTGACAAGGTAACACAGACAAATAACATATAACAATTCATGATCACACACACCTGTGGTCGATTTAAAATGGCATAATGCCATGCACTGTTTTAGTATGACAGAGTATCTGAAGAGAAAGACATGGAGAGCACGCATCACGGCGAATGTCCCTAGGAGATTCAATTGCAGGGCCATCTTGTTGTGAGACAACACTGCACCACTGTGAACCCAAAATGTCAACTCAGCCAAAAGCCCTCAATTTCTTTTTTGTTTGGTTTGTTGTTCTTTCTTTCTTTCTCTTCTCTCTCTCTCTCTCTCACACACACAGACGCCAACATTGTCACATTCAAATGCTAAAAGAGAATATGATGTTCTGATGTTTATTTGTTTTTCCACCTTTTTAGATTTAATTATTAAATACACATTTCAGGGAATGTATTTATGAATGTAATCAATACATTTAATTAAAAAATTCTTTCAGTTACTTCCATCCTTACAGCTGCTATTTGTATTTGATGACATTGTAATAACTGGCTGGTTCATGTGTTTATCTGTTTATTCTTATTCATGTCAGTGGATATCTCACTGTTTTCTCCTGTTTCACGTATACACCTTATCTGGTATTTTTCCCCTTAACTCACAGTCCATATCAATAATTAATAATGATTGAAGGAGAGTAATTACAAACGTAAACTCATATATGTTTACATATACGCCTACATACACATTGCTCTCATTGTCCTTAAAGAGAAAGTCGATTACCTTAAAGGCTCACCAAGAATATTGTTGAGTATCTCAGTGTCTGCAGTCTCCTCTGGGTTTGTGCCACAGATCAGTATGTATGAGTGTGTCAGCACCTAGACGTGTTTTGATAGTGTGTGTGCGTGTGTGTGCGTGTGTGTGTGTGTGTGTGTGTGTGTGTGTGTGTGTGTGTGTGTGTGTGTGTGTGTGTGTGTGTGTGTGTAGAAAGTGAGAGTGAAATCCATTTTCACTGGTAATATTTTCTGCTCAGCAGTGATTTGCTTGAGCCAGATTTGGAATTCTCGCAGTCAGTGACAACAAGGGGATTTGCTGTTGCTTACTCTCTCTCTGGTGCAAACACACACATGGGAAACCAAAACGAACTAATTAAAAAGAATTCTGTTGGTGTGCTTGTGCGCACATACACAGTCGAAGAGAGAGGCCAGCAGTCTCCTTAATCAACACTATCAACGGGAACATCCGGGTCTTCTCTGTCCAGTCATCTTCGGATGCCTGGATCTAAATCAACATCTATAAATTGATTGGCTAATTCGACCTCAGAACACTCGGTCTCTCAACACACATTAAATAAAAATAGAGAAGACTAGGAATAACAACAGTACGGATTTCACTTTCCCCCCCTCTGCAGTGCCTGCCTGTGATTTCCCATCATTCCTTTTTTTAAAAAAGATTTTTAATTAGTCTTTTTTCGTGTTTGGTAAATTATTCTAATTATATTTGTAGGCCACAATATGTGGGCTAGTATTTTATTTGTCCATTACTAAGTTTTTATAATTCTATAAGACACACATTGTTGTCACTTTTCTGCCTGAAAACGTGAAACTCCAAAATAATTTCTTCATTCTTTACAATACGAATGTCAGTTTAATGTTTATACATTATGGAGCTCTTGAAATGAAAGACACTTCAAATTTTTTGTTATCCTGTCAGTGAGACAAGCACCCACACGGGGGCTGTGGGACAGGAGGACTGTATGGTGACAATAAATAATAGTGAAACCTGGATCCCCTACACGAAACTTGTCTTTGCTTTTTTCTTATCGTAAAAACACAAAGTAAAGCACAGAGTAAGTGTACATTAATTATTTAACAAATACTTGGTTATAAGATTTCCATTTATGACAGCTTTGACCATACATCTCTATAATAGTGCTACTTAAAAGCGCAGGAAGAACCTTAGGTTCTCACCTGCGAAGCAAGGCAAGCTTTAACATTTTTCACTTCTCTCCTATATGATTCCACGTGACTGTTTACTGTGGGGGGCAAAGATATCTTCAGCGCTTTTACGGAGGTTTTACGCAACAGTATTCCTAACCTGCATCCCATATTGTATCGCATGTTTCATTTTACCAGTTATAAAAACAAAACATTGTATCTTTGTTGTAGTTCGAGACCCAGTATCCATTTTGCATACAGCTCGATGTCGGCATGCCAGATCAGTCGGTGGGAAAGAGCAAGCATTCAAAGATCTGCTAGTTTATAGTGTTTATAGTGGTTAGCTTATTGTGTGACAGTACAATAGCACAATGGGCTTTCAGCGGACTGGTTTGTGCAGACAGTGAAACATAAGGATGAGGTGAGCTGAGCCAAACACTGACTGTGATGATTCCACTCGAGACGGCCAGGTGAAAACTATTTCTCTTCATTTTCAAACAGTCAGAATAAAGCTCCACCCTGCCCCCCTTTTAATCACAATATCACCTCATGAATATTCATAAAGTCTTAAATTCTGGTTTTATGGCATTATGGCAGAGCCATAAAAGAACTGCAGAGTGGGTAGGGGTGCTGTAAAATAGTTGCAAAAAGACCCTGACAGGCATAGTTCATCAACCCACAGTGGCCGCTGCGCAACCGGGCCAACAGTTTAAAGACCGTTTAACGAACAAGGACACACACAAACACACACACACACACACACACACACAGCTTTCTTTCTTAGTTCACCTCCCTGTGTTCCCAGCTGACGAGAGGGGAGGGCGCCTCATCACCTCTCATAACTTTCTATCCCCATCTCTCCTCACCTGAGCTTTTCATCCAGGGGTAAATACGCAGTCTCTCATGGTTTAGCCTTCTTTGATCGGGGCTGCTCTGCCTCCTGGAGGTCGGCTCAGGAAGCCTCGGAGCCAGCGAGCATAACTGAGTCCGATTGAGTGGGAACAGCTCTGCGGGGCACCTCAGCGGCCGAACTCCCAGTGAGTTATAACCTCCTGCTGAGCATATTTCTGTAGGCTCAACACCCCTAATGCTCCCGTTTAGTCCCGAAAGAGAAGACCCAAATGATAAAGGAGAAGAGGAAGAGGGAGGAGAAGAAGAAGAGGGAGGAAACTGGACTCTGCTGCTGCCTCTCTCACTGGATGCATAATGGTGGCGATATCCTCTGGACACGAAGGCGCACGAAGAAGACACGGCGGGAAAAGGAGAGGAAGACGGACAGTGAGAAGTTGAAGCGTCCGCTGAAAGCAGAACAGGGCAGCTCATTGCGGATTGTTGGTATTTGGTAAACAGCGCGTTGGCGAAGTCCAGCGAACTCATAATTTGGCTCCGGTGATTTGTGGGCCTGGGTGGTTGAATGTCGATCTTTTTAGGAGCGACAGTGAATTATTGGTGGGGTATTACTGTCTAGAGTTTCACACACACACACATACACACACACACACACACAATCACCCCACCCAGTATTTGTCATCCCCCACCTCCCATTGCCTCCAAGAACACGTGACGGAGGGTCCATGTGATGTCAAGATGTCCAATGGCGGACGGGGTTTCCCTCCGGATGCAAAATCATAAAGGGATCACAGGGAGCGACTCCTACAACATGTACAGCATTATACAATAAAGTCGGGGCAACTCAGAGTCTTCACCGATCACCTAGAAACCAAAGAGACTGAAATCTGACAAACATTCAACTCAAAGTTAAATCATTAACTGCCATACTTGAAATGGGCTTCAAAGAAACAGCAGAGGACACTATTAGAAGAAGAATACTGGTTTAATTGGAACGTATGCGAAGCAGCCGAGCAGACTTCAACAGAAAACGGAATTCTCTTGTTCTCAGTGTCTTGTCCCGGCTCATGGTTTGAGGGGACCACACATGCAGAGAGCAGAACAGACGAGCTGTTGTATGCCTGCAGTGGACCGCGGCTGTCTGGTCAGTACAGGCAGAGTGATAGACGAGGATGTAATGCAAACAACAGAGAACGTTTAATGGAAGCAGTCCAAAGGTGTCACTTTGAAAATAATTCTGTGAGCCCACGGTGAAAGATGAAATCTCTCCACTAATATAAAAAAAATAAAAATTACGGGTTAATATTTCTCATACCGTATCACGCTTCTTAAAATACTCCAGCTATAAAGCAGGCAAACAAAAGTTAACGAGTAATGGATATGGTTTCAAGCACAAGCATACCGAGTCTTGATCTTATACAAATTCACCGAAGAACACAAAGCGCACCTTTCTAGGCCGTTTCATAAATCACCTTTACTCGTGAATTCAGCTTTAATGAATCCTGCGCCTTCGTAGATTCAGAGAAACTCACCTAGCGTGCAGGTGCTCTGCTACGTCCTTAGATGTTCAGTTTCCACGCAGCATTCAATTCAATCAGGATCAAATCTGCGCGTTGAGTCTAAATAAGAGTTATGAACTGGAAGAATGAGGGAGAGTTTGAGGATTGAGAAAAAGAACATTTGTTTTTGGTGACTAGTCAGACATAGTCGGATGTAGTACGCTTCAACCTCTGAAAAAAGGTGGCATCTGTCTCGGTTTTAACTGTTCATGTAGCAGGACAAGATCGCAAAGCATGGCTATGACGTTCGCATGGGCAAGTTGTTTAACATCAGGAACCCCCCGCCGAGATTAGATATTTTAATAGTATGCTTTGATCATACTTAAAGTGCTTATCAAATCAGAAATATATCAGTCATGATTACTTAGCTCACCAATCAGATCTGATAAAAAAACTCCTTGGAAATTGTGTCCAGTGTGCCCCAAAACATTTATATTTTGACAACTACAACTGCCATATCCCTCCTTTACAGTGTGTCTCTATCTCCTGTTGGTAAAATATTATTGGAGATACAATATCTGAATTTCAGAAGCGGGACCACATCATTATCCCAGTTCTACAAGCCGTTCGTTCTCGTTTTGGTGCCCCACTCTCCCTCCCCTTTTTCAATTCTTTCACGTCTTCACTTCTCATTAGTACATGAGTATCTGCCAGGCCCGGGAGCCGCCACCGGTCCCCTCCGAGGCCTTCTCCAAACCGCAGCTTAATTCATGTTTGAGCCATTCGCGTTTATCTACTTAAACGCTGTCAAACCTAAAATGAGGACATAAGCCCAGCTAGTGAAATGAACAAGTGCAGTCTGTAAATATGTACTTTGAAATTATATTTTCAAGTACAGGCTTCTTAACTGTGGTTCATTACTTTAAAACTAAAAATGACAAACAGAATGAAATATTTCGAACATTTAGGTATACATTAGTGCATGTACTTTTATTGTGGAAACTGCACATGAGGTCCACTTTGCCTCAAGATGTCAAAGCCTGTTAGATTTGTGCAATTATTCGAAGCCTGTTTGTCTTCCTATTAAAGCTTTACTCTGAATATGTCTTCCAGCCAACGCCTGAAACCCGACCAGCCAAATATTCAGTGATTTGATAGCATTCAAACCCAGACTTCACGGATACTCTACAGTTTAGGTGAATGCGGACAAGCTCATGCTCCCTGAATTTGAGCTTCCCATATGGAAACAATCGGATCTGAAGTATCACCGTGATGATGATGGAAGACAGTGTAATGATAACTTTAGAGGTCTCTAATAATGTAAATGCAGGTGGAGTGGCACGCCATAAATAAAGTGCTGTTTGGAAGGATGAGGATTGTGCACGAGTGTGTCGCCGTGAGGGTTTAAGAGGGTGGATGTCTGTTGTTTTAAGAAGAGATTTCCGAGTCAAGGCTAAATGTTTGGCCTCGTGAACTGAGCGGTTTCAAGTCTGGCAAGTCTGCGTGGTGATAGAGTGAAGAGGGATAAAAAGGAAAAGGATGGAGGGATGCAGGAAAGGATGCAGAGTGCCACACAAAAGAAGAAAGGCGGGGATTATACGATTATACGAAGACATAAAAGGAACCCTCAGCTTCGACTTTTTATCACATTTTTCCCATTTTTATTCTTATAAATGTTCTTGCTTTTGAATCTGCACTGCGCGCATGCGTTTAACCCCCCTCCCCAAAGAGAAAACAACATAAGACAAACACCACCAATCAAAAAACAAAACAAAACAAGAAAACAAACAAATAAACAAAGGGAAAAAAACGACAGTTAGAGGGTGTAAAAAAGAGACCCGACCTACTAAAACGGCATAAATAGGCAGTTTCATGTTGTTGGAAATTTCATTAATTGCTACGTCATCACCATCATCATCAATCATTGCCATAACAACAACATAGAAGTGAAAAGTACAGTAAAAAGTGCACCATTATCATCGTCGTCATCATCATCATCATCATTTTAACTTAAAAACTATACAGCTGCCAAAGATAAAATTGTTAATGATTAACTTCTAACAATATAGAAATGTTTCCACGATAATTGTTCCACAAAGAAAGAAAGCTATCTTTTTTTTTCTTCTTTTTACGTTTATTTTAAACACTAGTGTAGACTATGTTTTCTTGCTTCATTGTCACGTTTTTTTTCCTCTCAAGTCCATCTAGTTAGCCAGTCACCATTTTTAGAAACTCACGTTCCCTTCCAACGATTGAATCGTGGAGACAGCAGGGGAGTCCAGTGGCCTCAGTTAAGAAAAAACAGCCCACCCCTCACCCCATCCTGCCTAACATTTACACCCACCCTGTCCCCATCTACCCCATCTTCTTTCTCCCCCTACATTTGCTTGTGGCTTTTCTCGCAGCAATCGTCGTTCACAGAAGCCTGTGACCCCGCTGTGCCTGCCACCGAGCCTCCTCCACCACCTCCTTCTCCACTTCCTCCTCCTGCACCACCGCCACCTCCGCCGCTACCGCCATCCCGCAGCTCCTTCTCCCTCCTCTCCCTCTCCACTGCCTCCTGTTCGCTCTTGCTACTGGGGAACTTGTCCTTGTTGTTCTCCTTCTTCCACTTCATCCTCCGATTCTGGAACCAGATCTTCACCTGCCTCTCCGTCAGCGCCAGCGCGTGCGACACCTCGATACGGCGTTTCCGGGTCAGGTAGGGGTTGAACAGGAACTCCTTCTCCAGCTCCAGGGTCTGGTAGCGACTGTAGGTTTGGCGGCCCCGCCTCCTGCCAGCAGCTACTGGGGGGAGGTGGGAGAGTGAAGAGAGAAAATTATTAGACACAAAACTTCATTCTTCCATGTTTAATAATCAACTTAACACCACGCACACACGCACTCACATGCACTTGCGCGGAAACCTTCAGAACTTTCAGGTTTTCGTGAAATTTACCTTCGCCTTCGTGATATTTTTGAGTGTTTCTTTTTTTATGGATTTGGTAATGCTCTCATTATTTCTGACGTATTACTGTACCTTTACCAATATCAGCTGACTGCGAATATTGTGGTGAGTGCACCGTGGCGTTAGCAAAGTCTCCTCGGTCATCTTGAAACGCCTCTGATTTTAATACACAATAGAGTGATGGATGTGGATAAAATTTAATTTAAGCAAACAAAATATGTTTGATGACTTTGCCTGAAAATAAGTTTCCAAAGTGTTGCTAAATTCTCCCATCTAAATCAGTGCTTTTTGTCTACTCGCTATGGCTCGTTTCGTGTTGACCTTTAACTTATAATGTTTGCATATCTATATTTCATATTGCCAATAAAGACATCTCTTATAACAATTTCAACACTATACACAAATTGCCACCTTGTACGTGTAAACCTCACCTTGTTGGAGGCGTCTACTGGCATGTACACTTCCAGGTCATCGCTTTTCCTCCAACTAGTTCTTTGTTCTGCTAATGATGGGGAATTAGCTTTCGTGCCAATTACAGTAGGCTCATTTACAGACAGAAATGAACACGACTCACAAAGCGAGACATCGTCCAGTGTTATACAATTTGCAGTCTGGATCAAATACGCATGGGCCAAAGAAAAAAACAGTTTAATGCAGGCGCTGTGAAATTATGTGACAGCCGTACGTGAAGTTACAAGAGCACAGTAAAAATGGACGCACGCGCTCTTTGAACACGAGTCTAAAAACTGAAACTCTATACCGCTCAGCCGCTTTAACTGCAGTAATTAAGACGTCTCTTATGTAGACAAATCAACTGAAGACTTCCCCTTGTGCATATAAATATTTAGTACTATAAATGCATCGTAAATGCTTTCCAAACGTGAAAAATACTCAGCATATTTGAGAGGAGCCTACAGGTCTTTTCTAAGGACTTTAAAAGATGCCCACAATGAAAATTTGGAATAAGAAGGAACTATTTCTCAAAACATTTGCTAAATGCAGGTCCGCATTGTGCTGTAGTCTATTGATATGGTTTGGTTGTTTTCTGCGCATTCATATCATTTTATATAAACCCTTGCAAGGTATGTTTTTCAACAAACTGGGCGATGTTTTAAATTGAAATAATGTCTAAAGGTTAAGCTAAAACGAATCCAACATGACATCTCGAGGCTGTTAATAAACTCCAAGTTGTTTCAGCATAAAGTGGACGATTAAAACGACACATTTAACCATGACAGCCTGGCAGCAGTATCACCACGGTTTATACAAAGAGGACATTTGTGTAAGTGATTATATTTCCATAAACATGTTTGTCTTTCGCCTTTATTATTATGTCATAAAAAGGGAGCGCCGTGCCATGGACAAAATATGCCAGTGGCCATAAAAGCTTTGAAGTAAAAAAGGCTGCGTCCAAATTATTGCTCTGAAGGGAAACTCAGCTTTTACAAGTTTTGCATTGATTATCGCTAATCGTGCTCGAAGACCATCGATCTGGGAACACGTTGAAACCTATTGGACTAATAATAATGTTTTAGGAGAGAGCGAGAAAATTCATATTTGATGTTTTTGTTTTTTGGGGGCGGGGGGGTCGTCAAGCCTCTAATGGACTTCTAGTGGACTCTGGGTCTACAGCCCCTTTTCACACGCAGACAACTATCTCTCCGCAACGCTAAAATGTAAGGGTTTAAGTAAAGTTTGAGGGCATAGTCTCATGTAGTCGACCACTCTGATATAGGGTGACACTAGGGGTGACTAGGGGTGGAGGTAAATGTTGAAATTTCCTGCAGTACACTGTATCAAGAACGCATCTTACCGAAACAGTAGTACAGGTTGCGGTCTAATTTTTAAAAAGGGCACAAAGTTTACATGTCCACAGTATGGGAACAAGCCGCGGGAGAAGATTAGACATGGAAATGCAAAAAGTTGTAAGCGGTGTAGAGGTCCTCTGTGTGTGTTGTCCGAGGAGTGTGACAGTAACCGTGCTATACAGTTTCTTACGACGCAACACCACGAGGAACTGAACCTTCAATCCTCGCCGTTTACGTACAGCCTGTGTTCGAAGAACATATGTTATTGTTCTACTTATCTTTCTCATATAAATGTTAGCTTGTGTTTTTTCCATTAAGAATATATGCTACCTTTGTGGCATGCTGTATTGTTGAAATGTTGTTATAAGCTTACAGTAATGAAACAAATTTAGTTGTTGTCTACGAAACCTTTACAAAGCCACTGGAACAAATACTAAATAAATGTACGGGAGATGACATTTGAGGAAGGAGACAGCAGATGCCAGTGAAAGCTGGGCCAACAGGAGCTAATACCATTACACATAGACATTTATTAGCTGGCCTAATCACATTTCTGTTCTCTTTGTGTCATGTTTAAGGTCGTACAGAGAAATCATTTATCAAGACTTCCAACCACAGGGGTGAAGTCGTAAAACTGGCTCATGTTCGCAAGTTTACAGTCAAACTCTGATATTACACCCCTCCTTTGGAGCTTTATATATATATATATAATGAAATGGAAGGGGAAGAAGAGTAAAGAGACTAAAACCTAAAACTTAAGCCTCAGTCCGCTCGGTCTCAAGTGCGTCTCCTTTTATCATTATTTTATTTTGTTTCTGTTTTTGTAAAGAGACTTTACACACGCAGTTATGGCAAGCAGGGAGTCAAGCAAGTACAACAGGCGTTTTAAGATTTAAAATACCAGAATTTACACTAACGCTGAGGCGGAAATGTTGTAGGAAACGCTTTACTAAATCGTGCGTAAATGTGAATTACCCGCTATTATTATTGCTAGGTTCTTTAGCAGCTGGGTAAAAAGCTGCATCCCATTAGGATGGAGAGAGGGTAGCTTCAGATTAATACACATCTGAGTTGTTGTTTTATTTATTTATTTTTAATTTTATGATCATAGTCTTGAAGTCACAAAAGTTCAGCACAGGTCATAAGAGCGTCTGCAGCCCTACTTTGAAAATACAGCCGAGAACATAAGCCATAAAATAAGTGCGCGCGCGCGCACACACACACAGACTCACACACACAGAGAGCAAGAGAGAGAGATATGGACTCAGACAAAACAGGCTACTATACATGCCAGTCCATTCACTCTCTCCCTTCAAAGCACAAAAAACAAAAATGCCAACTTGCACAAGTCTTTAGGTCTGACTGTGGTGCTGCTTTACGTTATAAATTAGAACCCGGCTCTGCTTTAAAACAGTTCTTTCAAAGAAAGTCACATTTATGCATCTTACGTGATTTATAATGTGAAGGAGTTGAACCGATCCGGCCTCATCTATATATCCAATGGCTTTTTGCACCACAAAACACAAAGCGAATTAAATATGAATCCGAGGGACTTCTGCTGGGGGATAATTTTGTTACGCGAGGTCTGTGAATTTAGAAACCACAGACGCTGTGCAAAGGCAAAAAATGCTCACATGCATTCTCTGAGCTCTGTAGACAACTGACCACCGTGTAGCCAAATAATCCCACCACAGGCAAGTCGTAAACCGAAAAAAACAAAGCCCAGTAAAAGTTTAACCGGGGTCAGAGCCGCATGTCCAAAATGTGTCGGTGAGGTTGGAAACAACTACCTTCAACATCTCGGTATCTTTTTCCCGTCTGTTAAAACTAAGATTTTCTGCGTTTAGTTCTAACTGAAGGCACTGAGGTTCAGTTCCCCCTCGTCAACCACCATTCCACCATTTCTCCCCCTTTCTTGTCTATTTTCCATCACCCCCTTCTTATCTCGGGGCTTTTCCTCTCTCTGTTTGGGACGGTGCAATTAAACCCTAAAGTCATTCACACAAGTTTTGCTGCTACCAATAAAACCATAAACGTGCTATTGTTTCCCCACTTTGAACGCAGGAACCTCTAATTGTTCTCCCTAAATTGCTGCTTTCAAAACAACTTCTCCAACTTTCCCCCACTATTTCCTGCTCCCTGTATGATTATATTTTCTGCCTTAGGTTCCTGGAGGACAAGCAGCTTTGCTCTTACTGCAGACTGCTTTGTAGGAGTGAAGTTCTATGGTTTGGAGGAAAAAAAGAAGAGAAAAAATTTACTAGACTCGCCATTTCCTCACCTTGCGGCCTCATCCAAGGGAAGAGTTGCGTCGGCGAGGGACTCTGCTCGGTGCCCTCCGCGTCCTCGCTCCCGAGTCCGGGCGCGCCTCCCAGCTTACAGTCGCTGTACTGAACCAGATCCGCGTCCTGGGCGCCGAAAAGTGTCTGCCGCTGCAAGGCGTCGTATCCGTAGAAGTTCCCCGGTTCACCGTGGCATGTGACCGCGCACGGGCTCTGCTGGTATGGGTTGCTGGGCAGCGTCGAGGCGCTGTGGTGGTAGAAGTCCTGGATTTGCGGAGCGTGCTGGAAGGTGGCGCCGGAGCTCGGGCCGTACACCACGGTGGGCCGGCTGCCAGCCAGGTCCTGCGCGAACCCGCACTCGTAGTAGTTCGGACGTAACGAGTCCCCGCTTTTATATTTGGAGAAGAGCGAGTTGACGAAATATGAACTCATCTTTTGTGTTGTTTTCTGTTTTAATTTGTGTTCGGCTCGGCAGAGTCAGAGTGAGGGTGAAGGAAGAGACCAGTGGCTTTCAACTGTTTTCTTTTTTTCTGCTGCTTCTGTGGTACGGTTTGAGGCACACACACACACACACACACACACACAGATAGCGAGCAGGGAGAGTGAGGCAAGTCCGCCGCCGGTGTAGGTGACCGTTGTTGTAGTGTTTTCCACCTCACGGCGGCAACAGACGAGTCGGTTGCGGTGTGAGTAACGGTGACGGCAGCCGGAAATGTGAGAACCACAACCAGCACCACAACAACAATAATATAACAATAATCACAGTGATTCCATAGAATTTCCAGCCCAGAGGAAGAAAAAGAAGAGGAAGGAGAAGAAGAGGATAAGGAAGGGCTCGTGCGCATCACAATTCCGGTGTTTGCGCTGTAAGCCCTGTCGCGCTCTCAAACGGCTTTTCCGTGATTTACTCCCCTGCAAATGAGTTGTTTCATATTTTTCTCCTTCTCTCTCTCTCTCTCTCTCCCTCGCTCGCTCTCTCTCGCTCTCACCCCCCCCCTCCCCCCCTCTCTCCGGCTGTGTCTCACGCGCCCTCTCTTTCTCTCGCCTCCTGGGCCAGGGTGTGTGTATGTGTGTGTGTGTTTCAAGGATAATTTGCATCTGTTATCAGCTCTTCATCCCATTGGGTTTTCTAGGCATACAGACAAGTGTGCACCAGCCCGCGCGCAAACCACACACACACAAACACATGCGGGGTCTTTTTTTTTAATTTCCCCCCTTCTTTTTGCGCACGCACGCGCTTATAAACTGATAGATGATAGTTTCCGTCTGACGGAGCCTCTGTGCGCCTGTGATTATAAAAATGTAATGAGAGAAGGAAAAAAGATGGGAGAAGAAACGGGGGAAGGAGAAGAACAGGATGAAGAAGGTGAAGAATATAAAGCAAGAAAAGAGGACACACACACACGGGCGCGCGCACACACCGCTCCTCTATCCAACCAAAATAAAAAGCGATGCCTTACTTGAGTTTTGCACAGGTTAGTGTTGGCTGCACCAGTGCTGCTATGTTTATGTGTGTCATTAATGAATCGTTCTTATTTCTCATCCTGATTCCTTCAAGTGGAGTTGCAGTGGAAGCGAAGGCGTGAAAATATCAGGGAACCCGGCAGAGAGTATTTAACTCACAATGAAACGAGAGATGGGGAGGGTAGATGGGGGGGCGGGGGGGGGGGGGCGGTGAGTAGACCAGAGTTTCCCTATAAATTTAACTGAGGTTTTAGAATTATTCTTTCCGTTTCAACTGCTGATGTTTGCGTGTGGCCAGAAAATAAACAACACGCTCAGACAACCCGTCTTCTTATCATCATGTGCTTTTATAAATATGCAAGGATGACCAGCAAATGTAACAGGCGAGGAGAACGTGGCTGCTAACGCTGAGACAAATTATAAAGCAGAGGGGCTTGGTTTGCTTGTTTATGTCCTTTCAGTTGAGAAACAAAAAGGGGGCTTTACGACGCGCCCTTTGCAAAACTGGAGGCCATAAACGCCCCATCCTAGCTACGTAATTAATTGTCATTTTCGTCTCGTCTTCCTTCAATTCCGGTACAATAACAACAACAGCAACAATAAATAAATAAATATTTGATGTAATTACCAAGACTCATCCACATATGAGGACTTTGTGATGGGAGTTCCAGTACAGCAGCTGCTCTAAAGTCGTTTTCAGACTCGGTTAATATTATTTTATTTTCGAGCTATCGCTGCTAAAAGCAGCCAAAATAAACATTAAATGAATTAAAATTACCAGAATTGATTTTATTTACGTTTCACTGCCATGACACAAGAGGCCAAAATTCCGGCAACAGCCCGAATTACAGACTGAGCTCCTTTAAATCAGCTGATTGTCTGCCTGACTTTACGAGGAGTAATTGCTGCCGTATTTTATTATCCCGAATATGATCTTATTGAAACTTCTTCACTCCGTGTTTTACACTTCCAATAAAGAGTATGATTATGAGATTTGTTATCTGCATGGTGAGATGAGAATGTGGTTCTCAAAAAACAAACAAACAAAAAAAAACAGCTAAATGTTCACACACTGGGCCAAACAGCACGAGGGCTCAAAGAAAAAGTTCAGTTCCGCCGTAAACATCTAGACATCTGCGTTCACACTCACAGCAGCGCATTTAGAGCGGGATTAACTAAATGAAAAATAACAATGCTCACAATTCCTACGTATTAAATCTACTCTGATCAAAATATCAGAGGATGGGTAGAAGAATATGATCGCACGAGGTAAGGCCTTGATGATATTTAAAATAAAACGTTTCCATTAAGACAAACATATATATCATATTCACCTTTTACAGCAAACTTTTACAACCCCGCAGCAAGGTCTTCAATGAGAATTCTGAACCGGGAAAAATAAACATTTCCTTGCTGCCAATACATATCCTGCATACCTATGGGTTATTATTTTTTCAAGGCCTCTTCCTCTTCCTCTTCGCCCACTGCGCTGTAAAACGCCCTACAACTACTTCAGATTTCACTATTTGTTCTAAAGCAAAGTGAAAAAAAATGTCTTCAGATGTCCGAATTTCCTAAACCAAAATCAAAAAGTATCATCTTCTTCTTTAAAATAAATCTTTACAAAACATCAAAATGGAATAGGCCCAGTTTCGCCCCCTTCAAATGAATCCTTTGCCCGTGAAGGCAGCGAAAGCCTCAGGGAGAATTGAAATATCCGTGAAGCAAGAGTGCCATCAAGCGGTCAGCTACAGTAAGGCCGCAGGGGAGGAAGACAGCCTCTAATGTGGCTTTATGGTTCTATTATGTCGGCACATAAAGCTAAATAAGCTGCTTTAAAATAAAACCCTGCGTCGTAATTGTGAGTCTGATGCGAGGGTCGATTTGGGATTTGTGGCGAAAAAAATGAAGTGAAATGAAAACAGATCCGTGGCACGTCAATGTGTTTCTGGAAATTAAAGGGGAAATAATCCGCTTAAAGCAGCCAGTAGCTTATATACTTATGTCATTTTTTTCTGGCATTACGAAATCTACTGTACTTGCCTTACTTTCAGACCACAAAACACTGCCCCAAAAGCAAAAGTGAACTAAAGATAATTGATTTTTTTTCTGTCTCAAGGACACCTCTTTAACCAACAGCAAACGAATAAATTCAAACCAGGAACCTCCACATTAAATGTAACACCAGTAAAAACTATAATTTTTAAGATTGCAGCTTTTGATCTGTGCTCTGTACGCCACACTACACTTTTCTTTTATGTAAGGTTTTATAGCCCACCTAAAATAGATTACGTTTAATCCCAGGACGATTAGCTTCTAGACTTTATGTAACGGTTTGCATATAATAGATTTACTAATGTACACATAAATATACAGTTTATGTGTAATTTTTTGTAATATAGTTAGAGTTTTTTTTATCATAACCGCGATATATAAAAATACAAAGGCATGTAACTTGCCAAAAATGTGCATAAGATAATGTTATAAGTAACTAATGTTGTACATATAAGGTTTCAGACCTTCTCGTCAGTTATAGATTCTCTCAGATTATAAATGAATGACTGATACTATATGGATCGTAATACTATAGTTTTGTGGCACTTCAGTCCACTATTTACAGTTAGTTAAGAGAGGAAGTATAGGTTAATGATGAAGCGTCAAAGAAAATAGAAAGCTATTTTCATTTTTAATGGTATTTTGAAATTGTTTTTTGGTTACCCTGATTTTCTGTTTTCAAATGAGAAAAGCCGCAGTGATGTAAAGTGAACAGTGTGTTTCCCACTGCGTATCCAGTTCGGTGCAGACAAACCTGTTTTATTACAGCGCATGATTGCTTCTTTAATGTTTGGCGGGACCTGTGGCGTGATTGTGTGTGCGCGTGTGTGCGCGGTGGCTAAATTGCAGGTTGTAAACAGACTGTAAAAAGCAGTTGTTACCATTATCTGAAGAGACTGCCGCCCAGATCCTCAATTTCACCTCTGTGGAAATGTGAACACTATAAGCTGCCGAATGGTAAAACCACAGAGAAAGGAATAGCATAACATTATTACTTAGCATAAGTAATAAAAGCATAAGACTGTCTCTGAATATAGCTTAGCACATGTATCACAAGTTTGTAATCCCCCTGAGGGAAAAACAAACAAACAACGAAAGAGAAACAAACAAATAAAAATCCTCTTGCAGCTCCCTCCATCGGTTCAGCAACATGCGGAGATTGCTCTGCCCTCCCACCCTGTACAGCCCGAGCTCAAGCCCGATACTTGGTGGGCTCTCACTCTGTCTGACGGAGTCTGCAGTCTGCGTTTTTTTTCTTTTTGTTTGTGGTGGTGGCTTTTATGGCTTCCGCTGTAAGTATGCATCTGAGAGAAACAAAGGGAGATGGGATTGAAGACAACACACACACACACACACACACAAGGCTGCCAGAATAGGCCCATAGAACCAAACGGCTACAGAGCCATAAAAGTCCTGAAGCTGAAAACAAAAAAGGAGAAGGAGGTTGTTTTTATTTTTATTGTTTTGTCTTTTTTCTAAGTTTTTTTCTCTGTTTTTTATCTATAAGCCAGGAAGTCTTAAATATAGCTACAATTTTTCAACGTTTGGACTAACAATTGCCTTCATCTCATGACTCCAGCTTCTATAAGTTCACAAAAGGCTTCAAATAAATTATCAAGCAGGGAGATTTGAAACTTTCCTTTAATATTTCCTCCGTCTTTGTGGCTTTCCTTGCTTCGCTGTTCTTCTTCTCTAGGTGTGTTTGCTTTACAGCCGTTTAGTTCTTAACTTTCAGAAATTTATAAGCTATAAACTTTTATTGCCGTCATATTCTTTTATTGCGCCGCACCGCCTTGAATCTTTTCTCAGTCTCTCCCGCCTATTCTCCTCTTTTCCATCTTCTTCTTCGCTATTTTTACGACAGTCGGTGGCGGCTTCTTCTAACCCATCCGTTCCCATTCACCCCCCAGGCACACACGTAGCACATCCTGCTCCTCTCGTGCTGCTTGTTTCCGTGTTTGAAGATAGGAAGTGTGTAAAATAAGTTATGTGACAAACAAGAAAAAGAGCCGCAATAGAAAAACGCTGCTCGGACATTATTGGCCTTAAATGAGAAATACCTTACGATCGGATATCTATTTGTCTATCAGATAGATATATGCACATCATTCAAAAACTAAAAATTTTTTTTTAGTATTATTACTGCTAGTACTACTTACTACTACTACTGCATAATAATAACAATAATAATAATAATAATAAATAATAATAAATAATAATAATAATAATAATAATAATAATAATAATAATAATAATAATAATAATTATTATTATTATTATTATTATTATTATTATTATTATTATTATTATTATGTGTAAAGAGCTTGCACATACTGGTGGATTCACCATGACAAAAACATAAAAACGAGCTTGGTAAATCCCAGTAATGTTTATTTAGTGCAGGTGGGGCATAACTCTTACAGTGGGTGTTGGTCTAATAACTTTGTTAAGCACTGTATTTTTTTTTTAACCCCGTATGGAGGTTAAAAATTCAGATAATAAATATTATTGAAAATATAATAAATGATGAAATCTGTTCTGGGAAGTTTGATATGAATGACTAATTTTTCTCAAACTTCCTTTTTCAAATCTTTCCTTATTTATGATGTAAGAGTCGTAAACATAGCACTAGTATTATTATTGCTCTTGGTATTCTTATTGTTACTTTTTGTCTAAACAGTAGTAGTAGTATCAGTAGTTTTGTTATTTTCATTGTTCTTGTTAATTAATTTTTGCC
This sequence comes from Pelmatolapia mariae, assembly GCF_036321145.2. NCBI lineage: Eukaryota > Metazoa > Chordata > Actinopteri > Cichliformes > Cichlidae > Pelmatolapia > Pelmatolapia mariae. The sequence continues at coordinate 2,833,081 of NC_086230.1, read as the reverse complement.
CCAGTCCTATTAGTTCTTTAATAGTTTTGTTCAGTAAGAAACAAGCAGCATGCTCAGCTTTCTGAGCAGTTCTTAATTCCTCTGTCCTATATTTTTTTTTCTCTACCCTTTAATAGGCAGTTGTCACATGTGCACATACTGTTATTATTTCTGTGTTTGATGTTATTATTATTATTGTTGTTCAGCATAGTCAGAGACAGCTGTGACATGTGCGGTGCAGCCAACAGCACTTGGCTTGCTGTCCAACTGTTAATGAGTCCAGAATGGCTGATGCGATGTGATCCATATAGTCATTTATATCAGCAGGACCATAACTCTTTTTAAGTAAATTTATGAATATGAATGATTTTCTCTACAGCTTGATGAATTATAGAAGAATCTCAAAGCAGGGGGGGAGGCAGGTCTGCTACGCATTCAGATCCACCCAGAATGTGTCAGCAGAGGCAGTTATTATCTGTGGACTTAATATGAGAGGATAAAGTGTAGATGTACTGGATTGGCCACATCCACGTGGGCTGAAATATGATTTCTTGCCAGCAATAGTACCACGTGCTTTGTCTTGTTCAGCCCATTTAGTTCCTGAAAATATCACTGAAATGATGAGACCTGCGCCTACTTTCGCCACACAGCTAAATCACTGCACAATGAGCAGATCTGAATCTCCACATTATCTAACAGCAGGGATACATTACAGACAAAATAGTAGAGTTAGCAGTGGAATTGTATGGTAGAGTGGATGGCTTTTGGATTACAATTCAACACCATGACCAAGATTGACTCCAGACCAAAGAGTTGGAATTTTATTAGAAACAGATCAGTTAGAAAAGGAATTTCTTCTGGTGCACAAATCTACATAGACAGTGCAAATTTTAATAAATCTCAGAAAAAAATTGTGCTACTGCAAATGTTTTGCTTGGTACACTATCTGCAGTTTATTCCTTAAAAAGCCCAGTTTTGCTACTAAGTCTCTCTTATCTCCTTCTTTAGATGTGACTATAATATCACCCTTGTGTTTCTGCACTACCATTCCGAACCTAACTCGATCTCTGTGCATGTTGTTATGGGGGGCTCCTGCTTAGAGTATTCTCTTAGATTTACTGTGCCATGTGTCACAGTTCTCCCCTCAGTGTGCACACATACACACTGGGTTGAAACAGTCTGCAGTTGCCTTCCCTGGGACAGCAGGCTAAGGCTGGAAGGAGGCCTGATGCAGGAGACCAGGCGCTTCTGGATTTAATGAAGCTCAGACCCTGCCAGACCTCAGAGAAGTATCACAATCATCTGCTGTCGAGTTCACAGATGTTTTATGGGTTGTCTTTGTTGGGGCCAGAGTCTAAATCTGCTTAAATCCCCAGGCTTCATTGGTTGGGCCAAGAGGAAGCAGAAAGGCTGTGCTCAAACTGCAGTCACCATCACAGTTCTAACCCTTTCCAACAAGCTGTTTCCACTGCTCCTCCTAGAAGCCTTTCATATTAGAACCATCACAAAAATATCAACAATTATTACCATTCTTCATTTTTATTAACTAAAAATGTATATAATAATTTAATTGGTGTACTCAAAATTAAATGGAAAATATGTTAATTAACAAAAACTCAAATCTAATGAATGCAATCAATATATAAGAAATCAGCAGACAGAAAATTGTTAATATATTTATTATGCTGGGTTATGTTTCTTTTGATAACTATAAGCTGTCATGCATTCTATATGCTGTTAGCCAATATTATAGGATTATAATTATTATCATTTTGACTAATTCATTTAGGCCATGAATTTAGTTCCAACACAACAGCTAATTTCACTGCCAGCTAAAACCTTAGGTTACGCTGACATTCAAGCTATTTTGTAACCTACCTTCCTCCAAGCGCTTCCTTTTTGTCTTAATCAGCGTCATATATATTGTCAGTTATCCTGCTTTGCACAAGGATTCTCGCTGCTGCTCATCCAGGATTCACATAACTCTGCAGAGTTCCCAGAACTGCCTTTTATTTAATTACAGGTAACATATTGTGTTCAGTGGTGTTTTAAGCAATTTAATATCTTATGAATGCTTTAGCTAAAGTGTTAACATTACATATGTCCAGAAGCTGTGCTGAGCTTATTAATTGTCCTACTAAGGTTACAGGTTAGGCAGTTGGGTTTCTAGATAATTTGTCCTATATTTACATTTGTCAGTGAGTTTTGAGGTGCTTTTAATATTATATGACTCAATAACTTTGAAATTTGAATCGATTTGTCAAAATACATTAAATTAAACCTAATCCCTATTTGTTCTCAGTAGCCATTTCCTGTACAACACCAATGCGACTTAGTACACTTTTTCAAGGTGACTTGTATTTGTTTAACATCTGACCTTGCCACACATTGGTGCAATTATTCAGAAATAGAAGAAAAATAAAAATGCTTAGTCGCCCTGGATCTGGAGCTCCAAAGGTGATGGATCAGCACAAAACTAAACAGGATGAGCTTGTTAATGATCTGAGGCAGTTGGTACCACAGTCACTAAGCACGGTATTGGCAATACATTGTGTCATTATGGATTGACATTTTGCAGCACCTCTAATATCGTAGACTGACATTTTGGAGGATCTGTGAAGATGTACAGGCCTGGGAGAAAGTACAGACAAAACCGAAATCGAGCTTTTGGCATCAACTCAACATGTTAAGTTTGCAGGAAGAGAAATACTGAATATGACCCAAAGTACAGCATCTCTACAATCAGGCATGAAGGTTGACTTCAGCACATTGAGGGTCCAATTCAAAGAACCTCTTAGAGAACACTGAAGTTAGATCATTGATGGGTGTTCCAACATGACAATGACCCAAAAACTTCAGCAACAAAGGTGTGGCTAAAGAAGCAGTGACCTAGCCACTCCACACCACAATCCTATAGAAAATCTGAGGAGGGAGCTCGTGTTTGTTAACTAACTTGTAAAGCACGTTGTTCAACGACGTGGCATGGGTGGGTCAAAATCATTCCTGAGATATGTGCTAACCTGAAGTATTGTTTTGCTTGGCACTCAAATACACTCTCTCTCTCTCTGTTTTTAAATATTCCGCCTCCCTCCGTTAAAATGCCTTAGCAATTAGAGACTGTTCCATTCTTTTGTTTGTGAGCAAACTTGCAAATTGACCAAAAATGCTTTTTCCATTGTACATTGCTGCTCTTTTTATTGGTACTGCTGGATTGAAAACATAAAATACTTCTTTGTATTACTAGCTGCTAACAGGCTTGTTTTGGAGCTAGCTGATAGACAGTCTCACCCTCTTCTTCAAAGTCACTGTCAGACTATGATTTGACAGTGCTGCTATACAATTCAATTGAATTAATTAGAGCAATTAAATTCTGTTTTAATTATATAGTGCCAAATCACAATAACAGTTTCCACAAGGTGCTTTGTACTGTAAGGTAAAGACCCTACAATAACACAGAAAATAAAAAAGAGAGAAAGCCCTGACAATCAGATTATATCACACTGCAAGGACCTTTGCTTCCTATGCTCCACTCCCCCTGAGTCTCTTACTTTCCTATCTAGTGCCCTATACAAAAAAGACAAAAGAACTTGTGTTTTGAAAACTCTTACTCTTTATCATCTTCCAGATCCTCTCTCTCCTGAAAATACTGAGGTTTTCTGAGCAGAGAGTATTTTCTTTATTATTAGGGAGCCACACAAGCAAAGTTATTTATTTGTTGTGTTCCACCACAGAGTTACACATATCCAGACGACAGAGGGTAAAAGTAAAATGTGGGAAAGGGACAACATGCTGATGTAAGTGCTTAATATGTAACAATGTTGGAGCCTTGTGTGGGAAAAGAAGGAGAAGAAAGACAAAACATACAAGTACACACAATTACGCAAACACACATAGAAAATAATAGAAATTAATTTTCTTGGTCAGGGAGAATGATAGCTTTCTACTCATCCATAGATCCCACCGGCCTTGCTCATTGGGATGGCTAGTATAGCAACATGTATGTTTTTTTTTTCCAGTAGCCTACTTCTCATTGGTATTTCCTGATAATATGTGACACAGATGATATTAAGCCTGGTGACATCTGGGTATGACTCTAGTTATGTATCGCTTTCATGTTCCAAGGTAGGCATGGGGGGGATAGCCTGGTGACCCTTTACTGGATGCATGCCCTTGCCAGGATTCAACACTCGACCTATTGTTTCTTTGTTTTTTCTTCTTTTTTTTCTTTTTTTTTTTGGAAAAAAAAATGGTAGGGTTTGAGAGTAGGCCAGATCTGTGCTGGGGAAATAGGATCACAATATTCAGCATGATTTCACGAGACTGAGCCCCAAACAGTAATATTTATAAAGTCTTCCACACTTCCCAACAGCTGGATATCAATTTTTAAATATATAATTTATATTTTTTTTAAATAACTCATTGCTACACTGATACCAAATTACACAAAGAGAAATGAAATTCATATCAGTACTCCCAAACCTAAGTATTCTAGGCACTCTAGAGATTCATGTTACTATTTTGTAACTTTCTGCATCAACAGCATAACCGTGGCAACTTTTAGCTATTTCCACAGTTTCAGCTATGATAATTGTATCTGTGATAAATAAGAAAGGAAATAGAGACGCTGCATGCATAATCAGACTTTGTGTCTGTAGGAGTCATTTGGTGCAGCAGAGACAAACACAGGAACCACAGCGGCTTCATAAGCCCCTAATGGACGGATGAGACGCCTCTATCTAATGAATGCACTTATCATCTGTGTGTGTGTTTGGGGGTGGGGGTGGGGGGCTATGGGTTTATTACAGGCTTTTGGTGTTGCAGCCAAACAGACGCCCCTCTTCTTTCAGTTGCAGTGTAGAACTGAAGAGACACATATTTTAAACACATGCTGTTTCATCTGCTTTTATCCCTCAGTCTCTTTGTCTTTTGTCTTTTCCGTCACAAACTGCTAACTCTGAACCTCCTCACATTTAAATACATAAGCCTATATACTAACAAGGTAATCAAACTAAACATGTTCTTAATATAAAGTATCTTCTTTAATATTAGTCCAGCATCTCAAGTTTGCAATTGCATAAAGAAACAAGAGACAGCAAACCAAGCAAAAAAAAAGGACCAAGGCTTTAAAGAGTCTTTAAGGAGTCAGAGTGTGTGCATACATTTTCTGGAAAAAAAAAGTCCTGTGTGTGTGTTTGTGTGAGTGTGTGTGTGACCTCTTTCATCCTTACTCCACCTCTGTGATGACGTGGCTTGATTTTGTCTTAAAGAAACATGTCTTAATATAAAGTTAAGCCATGTGGTTTTTTGTGTGTCTGTGTGTGTGTTTGTGTGAGTGTGTGTGTGACCTCCTTTCATGTTTGCCACACCTCTGTGTTCATGTGGCTTGATTTTGTCTTGAAAACACATGGCTTAATATAAAGTTAAGCCATGTAGTTCTATAAGAATGACTTCTAGAACTGCGACCTCCAGAAATGGTTGTTCCTTTGTCAGGAGAGTAAATAGTGGAAGTCAGAGTAAGGGCAGATAATTATAATACTACTGAATCTCTGCCCCAATACATCACCAGAATGTTATTGTTCACCATAAAAAAATAAAAAATACAAAATCAATGACACAAGAGGTTCACCGGACTGACATCAGAACATGTTTTAGACAGTTGGTACAACAACATGGAAAATAGAATCTACAGAACATGGCAGACAAAACGAACAGTCATCTATATTACAGTAAAATGTCATTTCCCGAAAGGACAACTCACTCAACTCATTCCAATAAGACAAGGTTACTCACTTTATATACAATAAATAAGAAATATTTCATATCAAGAAACTTCTCTTTAGTTTTTTTTTCCTGTTAGCATCCCCTCTGACAGATTTAACACACAAAACGATGTACGACGAAATGAAGTCTTTGAGGCATGCGCAAACCATGTAAACATTTGTGTAAATAGAGGATTTGTTGACGCTTCGGAGAAACAGCAGATTTCTCTTCTTGCTAAAAAAAAAAAACATCTGGCCATATAAACCCATTATAATTTTTTGTAAAAAGGAGTACATGTATTGTATATGTATTTTGGTTCACACACAAACTCTCTCTCTCTCTCTCTCTCTCTCTCTCTCTCTCTCTCTCTCACACACACACACACACACACACACACACAAGCGCTCGCGCGTGTTGTTTATTTCCCATCCATAAAACTGCTACGGGACGCCATTTAAGTATGCCGACACTACAAAAACGCAGCCCGGCTCTACAACACGGCCTACTTATGTTTTAACATCCAAATCAATAAAGTTCTGCATAAAATGAAGAAAACACTAGAAGATATAAAATCTGCACACTAACCTCAGACTTTTTTTTTCAACTTTCTGTCTGTTGCTCTAGACTTAAACTTGTAATGGGACCTGCAGACATGTATTTATTTTCAGCTTTATTTATTTATTTTTATTGCACCAAGTTTCTGGTAGTAAATAGAAACCAGTGTTGCGCACGCATTCAACACAATTCGTTTCATGAGAGAGAATGCCTTGCATAGCAGTTGATACACGACAATTTATAAAAAATAGAACGGACTGTTTTTAAGAATCCAACGATCAGAAGCGACTTGGAAAAAAGACTGACGATGGTAAGCAGACGTACGTTATATCCTTGTTTTCAGTCTGAAATGCGCACAGCTGTGCTGGAAGTTTAATTTGATGGAACGGGTTGGTTTATTAAATAAATAATAACTGTCGTGAGTCCTCTTCTTAACTCTAAACTCTTGTGACGTCAGGCTACTGATCAGCCGCCGCCGCAGCGTATGAGCCACCCTAAAAGCAAGCCGAACGCCGAGATCCCAGGGATAGACAGACCCGATGGGCAGACAACCGGAAAACAAACGGCTATTGGCTGCTTGTATCAGCTTCGACTATCAGGCGCTACGTAATCAAATTCTGCCAGAAAAAAGAGTGGGTGGGGTGGGGGAGTACAAATACAAATGAACACCAACGCGCTTGTGTGCGAGCTGTGCGTGCTTTTCGTGCTTGTTAATGACCGGGTGAAATCCCATTTTCAGCACTTCAGCACACACCTCTGGTGTCAATAAACAATCAATCAGCTTTCTGCACATTTTATCTTGAAGAATTTAATCCGATATCAAATTGCATTACTGTATAATAATTGTTAGCTTAATAAGAACTCGGTAGAAAGTAATGGCAACAAAATCTTTGAATTCATCAATCTATTAGTCTGATCCGAAGGTTTACACTGAGTCAGTCTGAGTGCTTTGAAAGATTGGCCGCCGAAACAAACTCATTTTTTTTACTATCGCAATCGCCTAATAGGAAATAATCCAGAAGTTCCAGGAAACTTCCAACTCTGAAAATCAGACGTTCCTAATACTTCAGCTGCGGCGTCATATGGGCTTGTTAGGGATCATACTTAGAGATTGACATCACGTTTGGCTCACTCGGAATGTTAAAAGAAATTGAAGCAGTAGATGTGCATGTACATTTTTGCAGTTCTTGGGAATGTGAGATGTGTGTGTGTGCATGCATGCGTGTCTGAGTGTTTATGTCCTGCTAGTCCTTGGATTGGTCCTTGTTTTGTTTCTTCATTTTCATCCTCCGGTTCTGGAACCAGATCTTCACCTGCCGCTCTGTCAGATTGAGTGCGCGCGCCACCTCATGTCGCCGATCGCGCGTGAGGTACATGTTGAACAGGAACTCCTTCTCCAACTCTAGCGTCTGGTATTTGGTGTATGGACAACGTTTCTTTCTGGAGGAACGTGCATGAAGCCAATTGGCCGATGGGTCATCTGCAGGAAGAAACGACAGAAAAAAATTCATCGATTAAAAAATGAAAATTGATAATCCATGCAGTCGCTCTAACACTATTTTGTGTTCACGACATCTTGAAGACAACACTAGACTCAGCAAATGACACTTTTATGCACGTTATTAATAACACATACTTTGGACAGAAGTAAAACCGTGGCATTTTATATGGCATCACATCAAAGCCACGCGGCCTTCATTCCATGAATACCCTCCAGTATGCAGATTAAAAATGACAGAGGATTAAAGGGGGAAAAACAGAAGAAGAGAAAATAAAAGAAAAACTCGGACTTCCAAGCTGATTTCCTTTTTTTCTTCTTGTTGGTTAATTTTTAAAAATTATTATTGAACTCATTTGTACCTCACCTGGGCTTTACGCGCCAGTCAAGGAGGCAACTATCGATAACAAGAAAATAAAACAAAAAAGCGAGGCAAAGTTGAATGCACTAGGAGTAAGCACTGTCTGTATATTTGCAGCTTAATCTAATTTTATGACAAAAAGAAAGCAAACAAACAAACACACATTGGTGAAAGTGTTCTATCTTTTAGTTTTTTGTAAGGATTATGATTTCAATAGAGCGCTAAGTCCATCGCTTGTGTAGCAATTGTTCCTAAATTTCCTTGCGGCGGGAAATCTATAATCCAGAAAAAAAGGTTATCCTTTGCTATTCATTAAGCGTACTGAGATTTGGCTCTTTTGAGTGCAGTAGCAGAAATCTGAATGAAAACTAAATGTTTTTGCGTTCGATGAGAACATAATGAATTTCTCTCAGTTATTTCCCTCGCTGTCTTTGCATCGCCTCCTTGTTTGCCAGGCCACTGTGCCCCCACCACCCCTTCTTCCCATCACCACAACCCCGTTTATAGCATTCAGGACAATGTAATTAGCCTTAAATTCTCGTTTAGCAGGCATGGGTTTGGTTTGGGGCTCAAAGCTATGCCCCCCTGCATCTCCGCTATGAGGCAGGTTGTAAGAAGTCTCCCGGCATCTCAAGTTTCTAAAGGATAATTACAGATCAAAACAAAACCCCCTACTCAGTTTTAAACCCGTTGATAGTGCTTTTGCTCATCTGAAAGAAAATTGCGCATCCATAGCTCCTTCTGGTACATTTCCATTTTTATATGTTCTAAATAAAATCTTTAACCAAGCGCAAGCATTTCCTGTGGTTAGGTCAGAGTCTTCCTCCATTAAGTCAAACCAACAAACGGAAACGCCCACCAGTTAGAATAACTAAACTTTAACAAAGAAAAAAATACATCCAATGTTACCAAGTCAGGCCTTAAAACTCCAAACAAGACAAATAAAAACTCTGTTATAAAAGCCATAAAATGCCATCAGCAATGATAAAAATGTGGGACGGACAGGGGAAAACAAGAGCATGCTGCGATTATTTCCTTTTAAGTTGCTGTTCATTCGCTGCAGTGTTATTTGATTTTATTTTATTTAAAGGAAATCAGAGAAACAAACCACAAATGAAGCCTAACCATCCAGTATGACCTGGAAATAGTTACTCTTTCTGAATCTTTCTGATTCATCCTCGCGCCCACCAGCAGGCTATGAAAAGGATCTTGTGTGCACTGAGCTTCAGCACCTTATATTACACACACGTGGTGTTCAGGTCCACTGGAGTGTGGAGGTGCTATGTCCTTTCATCATTTTCTCCTCCGGTTCGTGTTTGTTTGCGTGTATGCGTCCTCCTTTCATGTTTGCTACACCTCTGTGTTCACGTGGCTTGATTTTGTCTTGAAAACACATGGCTTAATATAAAGTTAAGCCATGTAGTTCTATAAGAATGACTTCTAGAACTGCGACCTCCAGAAATGGTTGTTCCTTTGTCAGGAGAGTAAATAGTGGAAGTCAGAGTTAGGGCAGATAATTATAATACTATTGAATCTCTGCCCCAATAGAGTGTAATTGGTTATTGTTCACCATAAAAAAATAAAAAATATGAAATCAATGACACAAAAGGTTTCCCGGACTAACATTAGAACGTGTTTTACAACACGTAAAGAAACATGTAAAGAAACATGAGGTACAACAACTTGGTAATTAGAATCTACAGAACATGGCAGACAAAACGAACAGTCATCTATATTACAGTAAAATGCAATTTCTTGAAACGACAACTCACTCAACTCATTCTAATAAGACAAGGTTATTCACTTTATATACAATAAATAAGAAATATTTCATATCAATTAATTTCTGTTTAGTCTTTTTTTTTTTTTTTTGTCATTTTTTCCTGTTATCATCGCCCTTCCCAATTTAACATTTGAGGTGGCTGCTCCTCCCTAAGACTGTTTCTCTTCCTAAGTGTGGAGTTTGTCCTCCACACCATCACTAAGTGCTTGTCATATAATCATCTCAGTAATCGTGTAGGGTCTTGAAAAGATAAAACACCTTGTGATTACTGACATTCTGATCTGTATCCCATTTTATATTTATGTAAAATAAATTGTTTTAATAATTAGATATCAAGCAACTCTTTGAGTTTGAAATGAGTAAATACAATAAGGATATTAACTCTGTACCCTCTGTAGCCAGGAAGCCAGAGCACCTGGAGGCAACTCATGGAAACATAGGGAGAACATGTAACTCCACCCAGAAGAAAAAGTATCTGTTTGGTAAATCCTGCATTTCATGGTGACATTTGCAATTGGCTTGAAGTTGACCTCTATTGTAGTTTGCCACATCCATATTGACTTCCTGATGAAGGCTCTTTGGGTCCGGTTGATCTTATACAGTTCTAAGCATTCCAGGATCCATGTGTGAGCCATTCAGTCATAGGCTTTCTTGTAGTCAGTCCAGGTGGTGCATGGTTGGTCAGTCTCATGTTGCAGATAGTGACTGCTCTAGCTACCAGTAGCTGGTGTTTTGCCCCTCTGATGTTTCTGCCAGTTCCTTTCTGGGGTTGAATCATTTATTGAGCCATATGCCTGTTCATCTTAGCTCCTATGATGCCTGACACTATGGTTCATCTGTGCTGCCAGACGCTCATGGAATATAGTTAGCTTTTTTAGCCAGTACGTGTGAATGACGCTAAGGACTGGTACTGTCCAACTCTTCATATTTGAAACTCTTTCTTGGATGTCTGCCACTGTGATGGCTACTGGAAACGGTTCAGGGAGCTTCCTGTGGTGAGCTCTTAGCTGCCCTAGCCACTGAGCATTGTTGTTATGTGCCGTGTCCTTGTCCCATATGCTCTTCCAGTACTGCTCTGTCTCCAGCCTTGGTGGGGCTGCTCTCAGTCTGGTATAAACAGGGCTGTGTAAAGTTTCTGAGAAAATTGTTTAGAAAGAAAACATTCTCCCTTGCTGATCTGTTGGCTTATATTTTCTTCAATAACTGCTTCCATCAGATATAAAGTTCCTTGAGATGACTGGTGTTGTGAACTGACACTGTATATAACCAGTGGGTGGCATGATGGCTATGGCCGTCATTTGTATGCAGTCTATAGTAATCTTGCAATGCTTGAAACGCTGGGTTTTGAAGATGATTGCATTATCTAGCATCTGTCTCTGCTTGGATTTGACAGAAGATATAATTTAGGTTTCTCTTGTGTTCTCCCTGCAAGTTGAATTATAGTTAGTGGCCATTGTCAGTAAATATGTCCTTAATACCTTCTGGAATTAATTTCCTTCAACAAAAGCAGCATGTAGAGGATTTATTTCAATGCAGAACAAAATAATGTCCAGTAAAGTGATGAGGCTGGTGGGAACTAGGGGGGTGAGAGCTTTTGTCACTGTAAAGTGTGTGCTTTGCATTCCCTGGGTGTATTTTCACCTCTAGGACCATTCATTACCCTCAGAGCTGTGCCGTGACGATGGCTGTCACCCAGGATGACAAACCGATTGAGGAGTGGGAGAGTTTGGAAAGGGCTGAGTTAGTGTAGACATCTTTTTTTCTAATATATGGGAAGTCAGAGAGTATCTTGATAGAAAGAATAAGGCTGGGGTGGGGTGTTGCTTGTATAATGGTAACCCTTGCTTGTATGTTAACTTTAAGTTTTCTCTAGGCTACATCCACATAGTTGTAGAAGCTTGGTGATCATGGACAGGCGCATGGATGAAAAGATTTACGTTCCCCTAAAGCTGCCTGCTATAGCCCATGGCCCTGCAGCTGATGTTCAGTTGTTAGCATGTGGGTCTTTGCCTAGGTGTGTGTGTGTCTACTTTGATGAATGCATGGAAACAGCAACTGAAACAGTTAAGATAAATATCCCATCCAGTCTCTTTTTCTCTGTGTGTCTTCCTCCCTTTGCAATTTCACCCTAATAGTTCCAGAAATTGACCTCTCATATATCCCAAAGGCATGTTATTACATTTCCCAGAGTCATATTTTATCCCGCTCCCTTACTTCACCATCCCCATCCACCGCCAACACTTATACCCCATCTCACCAACAGCAACACGCCAATTAATGGGGTTGTTTACTCTGTGTTATAAGTTAATAAAGTTCAAGGTAATAACTTTCTCAGCCTGCTTGGCAGCAAAAGCAGAAGCACAAAGACCGAAGTGTAATCTTGTAGTTTATTCTGGAAAGCAGCCCAGTGCCAGCAGCATAAAGAGAAATCTGTAGCTGTAGACTAGCGTTAACTGGATAGGATGTTTTCAAAGGTAGCATTCCAGTGATGTTATTCACATGGCGACCATTTTAAATACTCAGCCATAATCTGAAGATAGACTACATCATGCAGACACTCATTTTTATATATTCCTCCCTGAAAACAAGTTAAAGAGGACAGGTACAGTTTGTTAGACTGATTTCACAAGCAAAGCTAGTCTTAGAACCTCGCTATCACAGCATGTTCATTTTCAGATTTACAAGGTTGGATTGGGGAAACAGTCACGTTTTTCATGTTGATAAAAAAAATGTCCAGAATGTTTCTGTGGTTGACGACAAATGAATGCCAAAAAGTAAACCTTTTTCAGAATTCTTCCAACACCAACCATCTGTTCAAAATTCCTTATTACTATCAAATAGGGGAGGAATTTTGCCATGCAGTAGCTGACACATTTAAGTATATAAAGTCAACATTTTCAGGGGAATCTGGTTACTGTGGAGGACTGCATTGTTAGGCATTTATATGTGACCACTTCTATCTGGTATAAGACCCAGTGTTACGGGAATAATAACAGAAAGTACATTTTAATGTTCTAATTTCATGAGTACACAATATGTAACATGCCTGTTTGTGAGTTTTAGAGGTGCTGAAATTTTTATTTTGCTACCTTTGGAAATTAATGGCTCCTTGCTTCCCTGTTTCCAAGCTAAGTTAAGCTAATAAACGTAATATGTATCCTACATACATAAACATGGTTTCAGTCTTCTCATTTTATCTTTTTCAAGAAAGCAAATAAGAATGTCCCTAAAATGCCTAAAGATGTAAAAGAAAGTCATTCCAAACCAAAGAGTTTTGAAAATGACAAATGCAAATCACCAAGTGTGTTTCCACCCAAACTACTTTACCACTGCTTTACTAATTACTCAAAAAAAAAAAAAAGTCGCGCGGGGAGGCTCAATCAACGCAGTGTTGTGACGCCACCATTTTGAAATGTCCACGTTATGAAAAAGAGAAAAGGCTTTCACATGCTGCTTAGTATGGCTCCCACTACCTGAAATATTAAGTCACTGCAATACAGACACAAAGAGAACACAAATCAACCAGAGGAAAAAAGTCTCTATGGCTGCTTTTTGAACCCTATAAGACAGCTCAGAGAGAAACTTTTTTTCTATTACTCATTCAAACAGGGGAACAGAGGAACTCTTCAGGAGGAGCACCTTCACGAACACCACGGCGCTACTAACGGAAAGTCTAATAATTCAGACTGGAGCCTGGTAGCCTCCATCCAGTCTTTAGACTAGCTCACTGCTCTGATGGATAGCGTGCTCAATCGCAGTAATAAGCTGGTTGTGCATGTGTATGCATATGTGTGTGACTCTAGTGTAGTATTCGTGTATATATACACTAAACGTGAATGTGTGTATACATGAATGTGTGTTTCTTTGTGACCATTTTTTTCTTATTAAGGCCACAATAGAGACAGAGGTCTCCCGCTCTTTCTCGCAGACTTATGTTCCGACTCCTCTGGTAGATTTGTCAGGAGGGAGTTGAGAAGGGGAAATAAACTCCGGCGTCAGTTAAAAAGAAATTATACATTCATTTGAATCTCTTTCTAGGGTACGGTTTTCTTCTGTCCCATCCAAAAAGTCAAGAAACTTTGGAAGAGAACTGTGAAGAGACCCAGCATATGACAGGTCAAATGCTGTTGTTAAAAAAAGCAAACAATCAAAAAAAAAAAAAAAAAAACCCACAAAGGAATAAAAGCACATAAAAGAAGCGAGAAAAAGACCGTCCTGCACTTGTCAAACTACCAACGGATTTATAACAAGATGACCGATGACTGTGATTTGTGGAAGGTATTTTTACATATACGTTCGTATAACCACCAGACTACAGACCACAATAAGGTCAGTAGAGCTGTGCCTGGGTTGAAGTATTACACAGCAGGAAAGGGTAATTTTAACAAAGTTACAATTCAATTAGCTGTTTTTTTATGCTTTGAGATTAACCTGATTTGAAGGCTGCAGTCATTTATATATTATTGGGTGATTTCTTTTAAAAAGTAAATAAATAAATAAAACTCGCTAGTACATAAAGAACACACAAAATGAAATTAATTTAGGATATATATTCATTGTGTTTCACGTTGTAGCTGGCAAAGCTCGAAGCCATTGTGGAATTTACATGAGCCTAGGTGGGACGATTTATACACGCTGTAAGAAGGCAGAGTTCACGTCCTGACTGTCCAGCTCTGATGTGAATCTAACAAAGTGTAGCCAGACCCCGCTGCAGGCTGACTTAGAGGCCTCTGCTCCACTGATGCTGGCGGCTCGGAGCTCTGCGGCTAGGTCACTGACCTTTCATGATTTTTAAAAAGAAACCGGGTTCGACAATCTGGTTTGTAGTTTTTTGTCTTCTTCTTCCCATTTATAAGCGTACGAACTACCAAGAGAAACGGAAGACGCGCGGGGCGTGGGGGGGCATAAAATGGGTAATGCGTAAAGGCGAAGGATTGGGAGCAGAAGGGTCCAGTATCTTAATCTATCTCAAAGAAGATTTGGTCTTTTTGAAACAGGATAGTAATGCGTATGTCAATCTGGATGTAACACAAACAAACTACCTTCTGTGATTTCTGTCGGGTTGATAGATTTAAGGACGAAGAGGATAAAAAGTGCCAAATAGGCTAGAAGTTTTCCAACTGTTAGTCTTAATAATCTTTCTTCCTAAGTTGACTTTGAAGCTTTTTGGACTCACCGCCCTCCCCGCGTGCGCTCCAATCCTTTTAACATGTATATAATACGTACGCATCATTTGCGCAAAGCTGTGACAAGCTTTTGCCAGACGGTCAACACTATCGTAAGCACTATGAGTCACTTTGGCGGTCTCTTTTAAGTCAATACCAGGGTCACCTTTAAAGCAAGCAACATTATAATACAGAGTGTTGCTCGTAATATCTTTAGCTAATTTAACAGCTTTAATAAAATCGTATGCATCACTTGCTGGTCACTGACACATATTTTTTAAAGAACTGTTAAAGTCTGAAAAAGTTGCGTCACATAATCCATTTAAAAAATGTTACTACAGGCGCCAGCTGCAAATACAAGGATGACATGAGCCAAAAAACACAGTAAAGTTAGAGAGCAGACGGTGGGGGCACTTCGGCCTCTCCAGTTCTTTGTTCTAGTTTTATGGCGGCATTAAAAGCATTTACAATCACCCTCCCTCCGCTTGTTCTCTCCCACTATCACGCGTTATTTCCTGCTTTAATAACTTACTTTGATCCAGGCCATCTTTGTCCTCATTCCCTTCACTAATGTCCTTGTTTTCTTCGAACCCTGTTCCCTGGATGGCGGCCGAATGGTGGCTAAGCTCGCGCGCTGCCGTGGACGTTGACTCCAAGATGTATGTTGTGGGCTCGTGCTGATGCTGTCCCATGATTTTGGATGCGATCTCCCCACCGAGATGGCCAAGCTGAGGCTCCAGCTTGACCTGACCCGTTTGGCCCTGTACCGGACCAGACTCAGAGCTCCGTGGCGCACAGTCCAGCCATGAACGTATGTACCGTGTGTCCGCGGCGGGCACGTGCTGCGCGGGGATGTAGGGATGGTAGACAGCGGGGAGGCCACTGGCACCGTGGTGTGGATTAAATGGGCTCCAGGATGACGAGAAGACTGGAGGCTTGGGCTGGAAACTGCAGGACGGATAGGAATCGGGATGGGGATGTTCCGTGTGCGCAGCAGCGCCACCCGGCAGCCTCCCACTCGCGGACGCAGCGGAGCTCGAGCCGGAATATTGGGCGCTAGGAAAGCGAGTCTGGGATGAGAGTTCATCGCTCTCGTGACTAATGATGGAGTCCACGTAATAGTTGCTCAAAGTCCCAGAAATGGACATTCTCGGGCATTATCTGTGAAACGCCTCGAGTTCACTAAATAGAAAACAAGACCAGAGACATTACGAGATTTCCTTCCTTTCCCTCTCTTTCTTTTTCTTCTTCAATTCTGTGCTTTGCTAGGTTGCCCCCTCCCTTTCTTACTTCGTCTCTCTGCCTCTCTATCCCTCCCCTAGTCCCTTTCTTTCGAAACAAAGTGCTACAGCCCTACAGCCTAGCACTGTGCACGGGGGTTTGTCAAGTCTGTGAGCGAGGCGCAAAGTGATTGGCCGGTTTTTTTTCTTCTAACCTGAAAAAAAGCGTCAATGAAGCGTAAATCACGCATGCACAAGCCCCCACCCCCTACCCCAGATAGATGTTTATATGTAATATGCAAAATTAAGGCTATTTCCGAATATCTTGTCAATTTATTTACTGCTGCTTTCGATCTAGAATGATATAAAACCGTTAAATTATGTTATGTCTGGACTGTATGTATGAACTGCAAAGCAGAGACAATGGCTGACAAATAAGTAGTGCCAAATGCACTATGTATTCAAGATGTGAAGTGAAAAAAAACTAAATCAATTCCTGGATCGAGGAGTGTGCTTTTAAAATACCAGTAGTATAAGTGCCAATAGTCCTCCACTTAAGGAGAGTTAACACAGATATTTTCTATCCTAGACAAGATAGGCGGTATAATTCACACCTATGTGTGTTTTTCATCGTTTACTTGACTCCTGGATCTACTTGGCAGCTTTTCTGAGAGTTCTAGAGCGTTTTTATTGACAGATTAACAGCCAGTTGTGTTAACGAGCGCCATTAAATCGGGTCCTGCGTGGTTAGGTCGCTTGTCTTTATAGCGCAAACTACTTCAACTACTTTTTTGAGTCTGTTTAATACCATAATAAAATCCTAGATCGTGCCGGCTGCTTTGGTTTTTATTGAGTTGATATATGGCCTGTGGTGGTGCGGATTGTAAACGCAACTGGGGCTGTTGAATCTTTCTTGCTACTCCGGTACAGGGTACTTTTCATTCAGCGGTCAGCCTGCTATGGGTAAACATAGCTCGGTCCGGAGCGCAATGGGGGCACCGGGAAGAGAAGCTGGAACGGACTTTTATTTCATGGAACCGGCGGTGACTTCTTTGGCTGAATTATTTGGGATAAAATCCGCCGGTGTGCTCGAAACCAAGAAGCTGAAGAGCAGCTGCAGTCTGTGCTGATCGTGAGTCCTAACATTTGACTTGCAGCTGACCTGCAAAGTCACCGGGCTTGTAAGTCTCTGCATTTATTTATAATTACAGACTTGGAGTCTTTGACTCGTTCAGGAAGTCATTCTAATACTCAAGGGTATAAATCCGAACTGTGCATCGTGTATGGAGCTAACAGTTATTTACGACAATTAAATATGAAATACAGGTTGCTTGTTATTAAAGCTGTTATTTACCAGGTGAAAGATAGACTATAGCGCAGCTTTCATATATGCTGAGGAGAAATGATGACTTGTACGATTCTGAGCAACGGCTGGTGAATGTTCATTTCAGGAGAAGAAATGCAAATACAAACCCAACAAACCTAGAGTCCTTCAAACATGACTGGTGACTCTGGCGCACAGTTTGGTATTTGAGCTTGAATTCACCACATTCCTCTGAGCTTTTGTGTTAAAGCACTCGTTTACAGCTTCGTTTGAAAATCAAAAAGAAAAAGAAATAAAAATATAAACTGTATTAAAAAAAATCTAGCTGTTCATGCTCAATCAGATAGGTTCTAGATAAAGTTACTGTGATCCAGATCGCTTTTATCCAAAAGAACAAGTAATGAGGTACGTTGTGAAGCAGTGTAGCACATTGCCACATAAGTGCTAATTAACCTGACAGTTCAAATTGTTAAGCATTAATTAGCATTACTTTAGATATGTTTAGAGTAGAAAAATACATACTGTTTTGCAGGCATAAATGCTAGGGATATTTTTCTTTTTCAGACCACAGGCTGTGGGAATTTTAATTGTCGGTGGGCCTCCGCCCTGCAGGGCGTTCTGCCAACTCGAGGAGTTAATTGGAGACAGTGGTGCTGAAAAAGCTAAAAGAATTTTTCTGCAAACCACCTTAAATTTCAACATCTTCAGTGGTATGACTAAAGAGAGTTTCGGAAAATAACCTTCATAGACACACAAACAAAATCCAACACCGTCATGCTCTTTTTGTTAACATTGCCCATATCCAATTAGATGTTCTCTTCAAATATCCTGTAGAGAAAGTATTTCCCATCTGACATGGCACAGATTGGCACAAAAGCATGAAATAACTGGAAAGACGTCTGTGACCAAAAAAACACAATTTCACTGCGAAAACTGAGCATAATGAAGTACATGTGCAGAATTCAGCCTCGTCTGTTCAACCTTTATGTTTCTATCTTTGTTTTAGTCAAAGTGCCGAGCTTTAATGGCAACTTCACAGAAAACAAAGCTGAAGCTGTAACCAAACTAATCGGACTTTCCCCCTAACCCTTTCTCATTTATTTCTTTTAGGGGGGGGGGGGGGGGGTGTTAAATGCAACCAGTAAAGGCATTTACATTGCACTAAATCCATTTCCAATATCTCAAATTTTCTGTTTTGTGTGTGTTTTTTTTTCTGTTAAATATTATCTTAATATCGATCACAGGAGTCATTTAGTGAGAATGAAGCCAGCTGAGTCAATTAAAAAAAAAGTGTAAAGCATTTTAAATGCCTGATGAAGATGACTTTACTTCATGCATTTCTCTATTTTCAGATATTGAAATTGAAAAGAAAATGATCGCAGTGTACCGGATATACTAAAGTGAATATTTTTAAGTAAACCTAGTTTGTTTTTCCACAGCGAAAGCTCCACCATCACATTGTAACTAATTACAAATTAGATCTAAAGTTAAAAGTATTTTGGCTGTTAATCACAATAAAGTTAAAATTAAATAAATGTAGTCGGTGGGGTAAGAAAAATAACGTGAACTTAACAATTTTCTAAATTATTTTGTAACAAAACAAAACAAAAACAAAAAATTAATAATAATAATATGTAAAGGTAGCATTGACACAGCTAAAATGTCATTATGCAGACATTTAATATTTGAGAAAAGCAGCTCAAATCATCGATTTGGAGACATTTTTTTCTTTTCTTTTTTTAAAGGTAAATATTATTTTTAAATTGCTTTTAATTTTTTTTATTTTTACTTAGATAAAATATATTCATTAGCCCTTTGATCTGAAATGTAAAAAAAAAAATCAACTAGTCCCTGTGGTATTTGTATTTAATTTAATACAGAATCGGTCGGTTAATTGTTCAGTCGGTTAGTTTCCCTGGGGGAAAGGGGTCTCAACATTCTGTCTCAGGAACTTTTAATATTTAAATATTTAATTTCCCCTCATACTGGCATTTTTTCTTCATCATCTGTTCTTTTTTTCCTAAACGGCGGAAACGTTTTGAAAGGAGCGCAAAATAGGCAATAACATACATTTCATTATCTTCTGAAATAGAGTGAGGGTCTCAAGTATTCTCCGTTGCATTAAAAGAAACATAATAACCTTTTTTCCTGGAATATGCATAATGAGTTAACACACATACAGACATCGTTTCCTCTTTTGTTCAGTTCTTTCTGATATTAAACTGCATTTTCTATTTTGTTTGTAGAAGTAGTCTGTTTAAATAGGCATGCATCACGTGGTCACATTAATATTTTAATGTAATGTAATTATTATGTTTTTGAATTATTTCTAAAAATCAAGAAAATCTCAAATATTATGAACCTTGAGTACAAAACCAGGGGAACAGACTGTTTCAGTGTTAATTCTACAAGAAAAAAATTCCCAAATACTGCAAAAATTAAACTATCAGATTAACACTGATACATGCTTCTGGTAAAATAACTGCCATGTAATAAAGTCATATTTGCAGTGGCGGTCAGCGTTTACCACTCCAGTAATGGCGGTGTAATAATAAGTCTAAAAAATAAAATAAGATAATAATAAATAATTAAAAGAAATCGTTAACACGTACTCATGTGATTTACAATGGATCATTTAGGCTTTATATTCTTATTAAAGGTAACGGTTGTTACCTTACAATAAAACCTGCTGAGTATGATAACCTGTGTGATTGATGCGATCTATATATTTTAATAACGACCACGTGGCTGAACGTCGTAGATCATCATATTTCTCAGCTGAAAAGCTTAAGGAGGCTTTCAAAGGATTCAATACGTCTTATACATAACCCTCCATTCTCCTATTCACACAAGCGGTATTTTATGCTTAAATCTTTCTATCTAACACTGATAGATGCATCGGACCAACTTGGAGTTAGTATCGTGCCCATGTTTGGCATACAAACCAGCAACGTTAGGATGACTAGATGACCGCTCTCCCTCCTAAGCTACAGCCACAGTGAAGTCAGTATTAATCATTAGTTAAGCAGCAGGAAAAAAGTAGAAACATATCGTTATGCTGGACGGGCTCACGGCGACAAGTAATGTCTGGAAACATCTTAACTATAGTACAGCTGCTGATAATTCATCTTATATCATTTGACTCAAATAGGGATAAAAACCATCAGCCTTGTTAAGAAGTCCACGATATCTTTTACGTTCAGGCACTTCGTTGCTCTATGTAGGGATAATAGTCGTGCTGCTGATGTAATTATAGTATCTTAAAAATCTACAGGAGACCAAAATTATGGGACTGTTAAGGTGGGTGCAGAATATAAAAAACAAAGCATTTATTAAACGCATTAAAATGATTTATTTTATTTTTTGCCTGGCTTAGTAATTCATGATTTGGTACCATCACTACCTACAATCATTCTTTTATTGAGAATAGAGATTTATAAATCTTAGTTAAATTCATGCTTTTGCTAACATTTGTTCTACAATACATAGCCTCAGAGGACATTTTTGCCAGCAGCATTGAAATCCTAGACAATGTTTGAATATGAATATCTCAAAAAAACTATTAAAGCATCAATCTTTCAATGGCTTCTCTCACCACAAAATTAAATCAGGATCTGTAATGTGTGAGTATCGGCTAGTTAAAATGTGGAAATAAATGACTAAATAAAACCGCCCTGTAAAGTCGCATATTGTAGCACACACTAATCAAATTAAACGAAATCACATTGTAGAAGACAGCTAGTGACAATTTTTGAATAGCATATAGTTGTATTACATAATAATGCAAAGACAAAAATGTAAAATACTTTTTACCATGAATTTCTTCTAAAAAGAGTTTTCAAATGGCACTTTATTTATAACTGATTTTTTTAAATATATGCATATTTTTTCATTTTTCAAGATTCACTCTGAAGGCATGCACATTGCCCTGGAGATGTCTTATGATTCACATGAAGTTTTAAAAAGTTATATGTTTCTGCATGTCCTCCTTCATTGCATCCATGAATCCCTTCCTCTTTTCTAGCAGCTCCATATTAATTGCACACGTCCAAACCATCTCAAACTCACCTCTAAAAATGTGTCTCTAAACTGCTCAGACTGATCTGTTTCTCTGACATATTCATAATTAATTTCTTCTGTCCATCCTGGTCACTCCCAATGAAAATGTTTGCATATCAAATATTGCCACCTCCACTTCAGCCTTCTGTTGTTTTGTTAGTGCTACCATATCAAAACCATACAGGACCTTTCCTTTCACCCTTGCTGGTATCTTTCTCTCACAAATCTCCCCTGAAACCTGTCTCCACCAACCTGCCTACACTTTTTCACCTCTCTTGTGCTCTACCCATTACTTTGGATGGTTAAATCAAGGTATTTAAACTCATCTACCTTCACCTGTACTTATTGGTCTCACCTTTCCATCTGTCTCCCTCTCATGCACAGACACACATTGCTTCTACTGACTTTCACTCTTACTGTCTTGAGATCACAATGTCATCTGCAAAAATCAGAGTCCACAGACTCTGATTTTGGTACATCACAATGACAAACAGAAAGGGACTGAGATCCAATCCCTTATGTAATCCCATCCCATGAACACATCTCTCACTCCTACAACACAACTATCTCGCCCTTATACATGTTCTGCATAATCTTTACATACTTCTCTGCTACTCCTCGTGCAGTATCACAGTTCTACTCTTGGCCTATCACATGCTTTCTCTAGATCCACATAGACACAGTGCAACTCCTTCTGACCTTCTTCATACTGCCCTACATCAGCGCTCTCAAAGCAAACATTCACTGCCTGGAAAAAGGAAAATTGAAAATGTGCATCCAGCCTACTGTTGCTCATTGAGCGACTCTTCTCCTCTGAATCTAGCTTGAAGAACTCTTTGCCATAGCTTCATAATATGACTCATCAACTTTCTTACACTTCCCCAAACCAACTCAAAGGCTAGTTTAAATTTCTGCAGCCTTTCCACAGGTATTTCCACTCCTCATTCTCTTCATAACTGTCCTCACTTCCTCCTCACTAATCCTCTGCTCTTTGTGATTAAATACTGTCCTCTATCTGTCCTCTCTCTCTCTCATTTTCTACTTTTATTACATAAAAAAAATAATAATAATAATACATTTTATTTGAGGGCGCCTTTTAACAACCCAAGGTCACCTTACAAAAGAACAACATTAATAAAAGAAGCAATAGTCATAAAATACATAAAATAAGTTAAAATTGCAAAGCAGAACTTGACAAAAGGTAAAATCAGCACTAAAGCGAATAAGCCAGTTTGAACAGATGTGTTTTGAGCTGTGACTTAAATGCGGGAAGAGAGTCTATATTTCTTATGGCTGGAGGAAGAGAGTTCCAGAGCCGAGGAGCAGAGCGACTGAGGGCGGGAAACAGTGGTGATATGGAGCAGGTCACACAAATAGGAAGGAGCAGATTTATGGATACACTTGTACGTGAGAAGTAAGATTTTAAAGTTTATCCTGGCTTCTATGGGCAACCAGTGAAGCTGCTGAAGAACTGGGGTAATATGAGCTCTTGACGGAGTACGAGTTATGACCTGAGCTGCAGAATTTTGAAGAAGCTGGAGTTTATGAAGGGACCTTTTAGGGAGACCAAATAAGAGGGAATTAATAAGACTATGGACAAGGATGGCAGCAGCATGGGGAGTACAGAGTTCATCGTCAAAGAACTCTGTCCATCTTCTCAGCATGCTCTATTCATTCATTAGTATATTTCCATCTCTATCCTAAATCACTCTAACACTGCTGCACATCCTTTCCAGCCCGCTCTCTGTCTAGTTAATCTATGGAAGTCCTCTTCTCCTTCTTTAGTATCCAGCCTCATATACAAATCACTATAATCACTTTCCTTTGCCACCCATTGCTTTGCTGTATGCCTTGCCTCAGAGTACGCTTGTCTTTCTTTATCTCCTTGACTGTCCCATTTTTTCTTTGTTCTTCCTTTGAGTATTTTCCTGTTTTTTCTCATTTCACCAAGTCTCCTTGTTCTCTTTCCTGTATCCAGAGGGCACACCAAATACCTTCTTGGCAGTTTCCCAGTCACGTAGTAAGTCTTCCCCACCACCGAGAGCCTGTTTCAACTCCTGTCTGAACTCTGTGTAACATTTATCTTTCTTCTGCTTCCACCACTTAATGCTTGCCTGGGCCTTCACACACTTCCTTTGCTTCATTTCCAAAGTCATCCTACAGATCACTATGCAATGCTGCCTAGCTGCTCTCATGGTTTTGGGTTTTGGACTCAGTTTGTGGACTTTTGAATTCTTCTTTATCATTTTATTCTCCATTTGGTTCTTAGTTTGCTTATTATTGGTTGACACTTGCCTAGGCATCTTGAGTCTTAAGTTCTTTGGCTCACTTAATATTCTGCTTCAACATATTTGGTTTAGTCTGTTCCTATTTTTTCTTAGTCTTTCCCTCCTTGTCTCAACTTGTCTGTCGATGTCTCTGTGTTTAGTTACATCCTGTTTTATTTTGTTAACCTCTTGACTCATTTCTGTTGTATTTCATTTTGCTTCCCCTATTTTGTTAATCTGATTAGTTTCAACTTTTTCACTATTTTGCCCCACCCATGTTGCTTTTGCCTGATTAGCCTCCGATCTATCTGAATCCTTTGTTAGTCTGTTCTTGTTCTGTTATTCTGATTGCCTGCTGATCCGTTTTCCCTGTTGGTTTTCTCCATGTTAGTACTTTGCTTATTGGGCTCTGTTTTTTTTTCCAGAAGTCTCAGCCTCAGTTGAGATCATATTTTTGTTTGTTAAATATAGCTGCAGTTCTGCACATGGGTCCACATTCTCCTTAATTCCTTAAAGCTACATTTGCCCCTGCAACTACGGTTTCATATCTTTTTCAGATTGCACTTTCTGCATAAAATGTGGTCCACTCTCATGCATCATGCAGTGTTTCTGTCTCTCCTTGAAGTATGTATTGACAGCTATTTCCATCATTTTCACAAAATCCACTTTTCCATTTATTTATTTTTTACTTTTTTGTGGTAGAACATAATCACCAAATGGGATGATGGGTTACACCACAGCAATACCACATGAAGAAGGCTCGATTGTTTTATTGGATAAAACAATCGTTTTATCCAATAGACTGTTTATTTAGTGGGACAGGACAAAGTACTTTTTTCTGTTTGTTTTTTGTTACCAGCACACAATAAACAGCAGCTACAACTAGTGCTAGGATGTGCTTGGTTTACGCCTCTTTTCGGGCTGGTGGCATGCAGCTGGTATGACTCAGGCAGTTTCAGGTTCCTGTGATCTTAAGCATCCAGACCAACAACTTGAAACAACTACATCTCACAGCTCCTGTTTGAATCCAGAAGCTTTATGGATGACAGCAGCAGTGGCCACCAACACTGAAAATAAAAGAACTCCAATTTATTCTGGAATCCCAACGCAAAAACTGAATAAAACTCAGTGAAGCCAATGTCTAATTTTTAAATGCAATAAAAACTTATCTGAAGCTTTGGCAGAGGGGAACATTTTAGGGCCACTTGGAGATGGGGCTTGCAATCTAAGACCGAAAACCTTGGACTGTAAAAACTAGTGAACAAGGTAAGCTCTTCAGACATATTTGTACGGATGCAATGACAGAGGGGAAAGTATTTCTTCCTCGGATCAAACTACAGGATCTTTTGGTTGTTATGTGAACATAAAAAACAAATAATAATATAAAAAAATATAAAATATAAAACTTTTTTTTTTTTAAACTACACTATAGAGCCACTTACTCATGCCTTTTTTAGTTTTACAGCTTGACCTACACACTATCTTGTGCCAGACATTCTGCTTTTCCCTGGATTGAAATGTGCCAAAATTATAAATTAGTTTTACTTTTGTGCTTCATATCAGCCTAAACTGTCAACTCACTTGAGTCTGAGTCCTTCTTGAATCTGACACTGACTCCACTCAAACAAATTTCATATTACAATACTATAATACTAGAAGAACTGATGGTCACACATGTAACAATAAATAAAAATGCAAGAAAAAAATGTTCTTTAATATCTCGCTATGTTTACTTGCAATATCCACTGTGTCAACTTTACAGACATCTGTTCTGGGCAAGCATGCAACATGCGACAGCATGCTTTTGTGTGACTGTGTTCAGAATGTAAATCCATGTTAATTGACAGTATTTTAGCTGTCACGCAAGTATAATAACTCGCTTAGGGGTTTTTGTGATAGGTTCAAGCCTTAGAGTATTGCCTTTTTCTGGTTTTGATCAAATCTTTGGATTGTGTGTGGTTAAATCCAGCAGTAGGAGGTCAGCCTGCTGCCATAAATCATGTCTAACAAGTAAAATCCATTCAGCACCAGGTTGCTGCTTGGCTTAATGAATATCCAGCTGCGACTCCGATATGAAAAGAAATTTGAAATCATGTCTAGGGATGGTTTTGTAGACTAGAATGCATGTAAAAAAAACAAAACAAAACAAAAAAAACATACACAGACAAAAAGTTTCAGTTCAGTCTCAGAAAATCTGACATGAGGGTATTAAAAGAGAATGCAACAGACAGGAAGAATAACGAAGCAGACATTCCATAGGGTAGAAACCTTCCTTTTGGGTATATTTTATTGACCACCAATAGACAATAAAAGGCAATTCGGCCACCATAAGGCAATACTCTACCGTAATATACACAACGTGTACAGCTGCCGCCTGTACTTTCTCTAGCCACAAATAAACAAGATGGCCAATTACCCCTTGGTAAAACATCAAAAGTGGGAAAGAGAGAGGGGAAAAGGAAAGAGATACATAGATGAGCAGGGAGGGAGTCAGAGCAGATATGAAGCTTGAGACAATGTGGTGGGACAGAAATGTTGCTGTCTCAACATGGCGCTTGCAGACCTGCAGCTGGGGAACTGTCCTTACTGCCTCCTTTAGTAAGCTCTTGTTTATTTCCTTCTGTTTCTCCACCCTTCTTACCCTGCACTCCATGTTTGCCATATTTTCCCAGTGAGTATTTTCCTTTCCTCAGTGTCTTTTCTTTTCCTCCTCTCCTCTCCTCTCCTCTCCTCTAATCTCCTAAAAAACGGATGGGCGCTGGTTGTTGCAACAGCATGTGTTTCTGATTAAAGCTCCACACTGGAGTCTTGTGGATTGCTTCTCATGCAAAATAATGTGACCCAGGGTGTCAGATTTAGCCTGTAATGAAACAGGGTAATCTTTATGTTGAGGAAAGCGCATCCACTTTTGACTGCCACTATTCTATTATGTTTTTACATGTTCCAATCTCCATCAATTTTTTATTATAATAATAAACAAAATTTATAATAATAATAAAATAATAAGAATCCCAACTGGCAAAGCAGATTGGATATTTACTGTAAGGTAATATTTTATACTTGACCTTACTTTCTACCATCTTAAACCCTTAACCCAGATAAGTCAGGAAACAGGACAATACTTTTTTAGTATCTATGAAGAGACCACTACATTACATGAGCTCGCCAGTTATAGTGAAAATGCTACTTGAGCATGATGTCATCCTGAAGTTGTCTTATGAAAGACTTAAATACAGTCCTTGTGGAACAAACCATGTTGATAACAATACATTTTCTTTACCATTAACAGTAATACTGGTGATGACATCACTAGTCTGATGCTATGTTAATCTCTACTTCGATTGTAATAATTTAATGCATAAAAAACAAATAAATGAATACAAAAAAAAAAAATTCAAAAAACAACAAAACAAAAACTACAATTGATGTTGAAAATTTGTTACATTTGTAAACTGCAATATCTTATTTTGTTATTTTATAGACATTACATATGTACTCAGAGCAGTTAACACAAAAACTTGTACAATTACTGCCAAGCTGTGCTCTTATTGTAGATGATGTGTGTTATATGTAAACACTGTGATCACCACTCATGCTCAGCTACTTGGGTGCTCAATAATATTTACCAAAATTAGTTAAAAGTCTTTTTTTCTTAAAACACATTCTTTCTTCTTCAACAAAATTTGAAGTTATGATGTCAAACAGTGTTTTAAGATGCTTAGTGAATAATCTGCCCAAGTCTCTATTGAATTGCATTTTGTTAAAATGCATTTTAAAATAACATTTCAATACAGCTCCCAGTAGAGATCATAATAATTAATTAATTCAGTTCAATTCATCTACAATACAGAGAAAACCGCAACAAACAAACAGCAGCCATCTGTCTACAAATAGTTTCGAAACACTTTCACAATATGCTGAAACAGATTCAAGCCCCACTTTTCTCTATGGATGTATATATGTGTACACTGTACAACCTCATTAGTTCCCAGAACTTTAAAAAACTATGCAAACTCATTGCCTCAAAAAAACTAAGTAAAGCCTACTAAGATGACTACATTAGGACAACTTATTCATTTCAAGTACTAAGAATAACTTGATGTTTCTGACTGCGCAATACTAATTGTTTACCCACTAACAAACATTTCAAGTTCTACTAAATTAAAAACAATTTGTGGTAACTTTAAAAAATATCACATTATGTTTTATCATTCTTGAAATTTCTAGTACAACACTTATATTAATATAACACTGAATGTAAGTATGATTCAAAAAGACTAATTGGGTTTTTAAAATCAGCCCAACTTTTATTTTCAAATGCAAAAACGCATATCAGCCAACATACTGGACACTGTTCTACTGAACAACAAACAATTACATTGCCATCGTTGTTTCACTGTAAGGTTATTAACAAAGTATCAGATTTAATTATTGTGAAACTATGTTTATACTCCGCATTACTTTGTATTGCAAGTTACATTACTTATATAATCAAAGTTAAATGTATTTATTGTTCAGCCACAAGTGCAATCTCTAGATCAAACAACATATTTGTTTTGCATTCAAGCACAGAAGCTTGTATGTTGTAATATTTTAAGGATTGCTTGTTTGCAGTCCTGGTATTACTGCCTGAATGACCGTCATGGATTTAGGTGATCTTAATGTAAGTGCAGAAGAAAGTCTTTAACATTGTCCCAACTTCCCTTAAGTACAGTGGCAGTGGATGTGGGTTGGAGATGCAATGACCTTGAACCTGCAGGTGACCATCCTTACTGACCACACCATCTGTGATGGAGGACTCATCTTCCCTGGTGTCAAAGGAGACAAGCAAACAATCATATTCTTTAGAACACCAACTTATTTGCTTTCTTAAAACATTTTTTTTTTTTGCATTTGCATTTGCTATAGAACAGAACCCGATTTAGACAATCTCAGGCTCTCTCCCCACCGGAGAGGTGACAGTTAATGTCCTGCTTGTCAGTCTGGATACCCCTGACCACCACCTGACACACAATAATGTCATGAAATCATATTTTTAAAAACGGCTATGGAAACAGGGCCAATAACTTTTCATCCTGGTGATCTGCAGAATAAATCAGGCACAAAACAAATTTCACTGTTCAAAAACTTGCAGACTTCACTATATACAGTGTAGACCCTCTAAACTAAGTTTGTGGGATATGATCTTTCAAGAAATGCAGATCAAACTGTCCTTGTTTGCATTTACTTACTCAGCTTGTCTTGTAGAATTTATTTAAGTCAACAGTAACAGCATAGTGCAGTCATATCTCAAGTCTAATAAGAGAAGACAGGAAAAGATCAGTAAAGAAACAACTTCCCCAAACTAAAGCACAAGGAAACAATAAGGAAAACAGGTTGATCT
Organism: Pelmatolapia mariae; assembly: GCF_036321145.2. Lineage (NCBI taxonomy): Eukaryota > Metazoa > Chordata > Actinopteri > Cichliformes > Cichlidae > Pelmatolapia > Pelmatolapia mariae. The sequence goes on along the minus strand of NC_086230.1, from coordinate 2,803,727 downwards.
GGTATGATTAAAGTTTAGCCTGATTAATATAAATGTCACTGAAAATTACTAATATATTGTAAAACCAAAATACTTACCACTCATGTAATGTGGGGAGTGCTGGTCCAAGCCTCAAAGACACAAAGCAGAGGGAGAAAAAACATAAATTATTTAGAAGCTGATTTAATACTTAATGGCTGTGTGACTGTTATAAACTTACAACACAGAAGGTCAATGTAGACCTCATACAACCAAATTAGACTTGCACATATAATACTAAAAACACCATCTACTATGTGTCTGAATGTGTGGTATTACCACTGTCAGTTTAGGCCTAAAGAGATATGTGTTTAAAAAAAAAAAACAGCTAAATAAAATGGAATCATTACATGCTTGTTAAAAGCTAACTTCGAATATATAAAGTTTCTAATGAGAACAATAACCAGGTAAAACATGTGACAGTGTTTATATTTAACATAGTCAATTGTGACTTTAACGTAATTCTTTAGAAGGACAGGCTAAAATTACTTTATTTTTTTAACTATAAAGCCAAACTAGACTTTAACCATTTAACAGGCCACTAATCTGGTTTATGGCTTTAAGCTTGTATCTAAACACAACTTTTAACAAAACAAATACTATTAAGACTACTATTATCTTAAGTGTAATTAAACTAAAATAATGGGAGATGTCAAGTGATGCATGTTAAAAATAGTACTTCCCATATAAAGGGCTTTAGTTGGAAAATTAAAAATCTAAAAATAGTGTACGTTCTTTAAACTTTCCGCTCTAAAATAACACACTATATCTGGAAAACTGTCCCATGTTTTTAAAAAAAAGAAAAGGTACAAGCTTCAACAGAGCAGATTTAGAGAAACTGTTCTTAAAAAACCATGCTAATGCAAAGGAATAAAGCAATGATCAGAAATCTGTATGTATCTAAATATAGGATTTATGTGCTTCATAACTGATTCTAGTATATTTTCATATATTCATCTAATCTAAATTAAATATATAACTTAAGGACCTTACATGTGAGGCATGAGTTTTCTATTAAGTGTTAGGTAACAAAACGGTAAGCTCGACAAAAAAACAAACAAAAAAAAAAAACTAATAGAATCTAAAATCTAAAGAAAAGAAGCCCTCAGGTTCAGTTAGGCACACTTACCTGTAGTTTGTGAAAAAAAAATCAATAGAACATTTTAGTTCTACACTACACTGGGGAGTGGTTGCATGCATGCTGGGACACAATGCGATTCATGTCCCTTGACCATATATGCAGGAAAACACAGCAGAATACACATACGAGTCCAAATAAGTACTGTGTGTGTGTGTGTGTGTGTGTGTGTGTGTGTGTGTGTGTGTGTGTGTGTGTGTGTGTGTGTGTGTGTGTGTGCATAATGTATATGCACATATGTATGCAAACAAGACACTTCATTCCCTGTATTCATTATTTTTTCAGCTTTTGCAAGCTCCTCTTCTCCAACAGTCCATCAGACCTGAAACAAAACTGCAGCTCCACGTATGCTCTGCTACCTGGATTCTCAGGTTCTGAAACTTCATCGTCGCCTGGCTGGTAGGTCGATGTTTATGTCAATTTCCATGAGGCGGCGCTGTCGAGTCAAACACTGGTAAAACAAGTTATCCAGCTCCACTTGATCGGTGTCAGGACTTGATCGGGGCTCATCTGGAGAAGACTTTGAGGCGACACACATCGGACACATGTTAATGCATTAATCTTTTTAATTAATACTACTACAATACAGCTTTCAAAAGCAGGAAATATTATGTAGTGACTTTAAAAGAAATACCATTCATCATTTAATGTATAACTGGAGTAGACATTCATTTTTGTTTTCCATATCATATTTTTTTCTGATGAATTTGAATAAATATAAACAGACAAGAAATTAAGATAAAAAGGGACAACTGTGTATCCTTGTATCACTGTATTTGTTATCGGACCAAACCCTTTCTAGGCACAGTCGAAACAAGGTAAGAAACTATGAAATAATACATTATTATCATTATTCATACTACTTTAGTTTTAGTAGCAGTAGTACTAGGAGCGGCTGTAATACAGTACATGGGGTAAACAAAATCAAAAAGTTCAAATCTAATATATTTACTTGACATTTGACGACAACAATTAAAGTCTTCTGTAATAGAGTACAGTGTTATTTTACCAAACAGGGAGGAGAAACTCTGGGAAGAACTTTGAGTTAATACTACTACTTCTACTAACTCAGCACATTATTCAGTGTTCTTATAATGCTTATGCCAAACGCATCAGCCTAAGATACCATCACAATTTAACCGGAATAACAGGATATAATTTTATAGTAACATCAGTTTATCCGTTACAGATGTTATTTGGATCGACAGTCGTACTTACCAAAACAACGCTTATTGCAGCATAAGAACCAAATAAAAACTTAAATACAAAATATATGATTCTGTTATTATGGCTGTTAGGATCAGACTTAAGCGAGTTGAGGAAAATTAACGAATATGTGTGGACTGATTCCAAACGGTTCTCATGTTTCCTCATTTTTCTGATCTCGTCATTTAGGAACGTGTTGGATGCCCGGAAGCGTAACATGTTGACGATTTCACCTTGCGTAAAATATTACGCCTCGGGAGTGAGAACGTGTTGATTATTATTAGGCTACAGGATGTCTAAACTGTTTTAGAATCACTGATCGATACCCAGTCAGAGGTATCAGTATAGATCATAAGTATAAATGGCAGAAAACACTTTACCATTCGCTTTCTGTGGTGCCGGCCACCTGGATGCACACTTGTCACAGTGTGTGAAACCTCTGGTTTAAACAGTGATAATTCACAACAATGTCCCCTCCATTCCGCGATTTCTGCTAGACATCTCTTGCTCTTGCTCTCCTGCACCCTCCAAGAAGTACAGTAGATGTGTTAGAAGCTAGAAATGATAAATAATAAATAAATAAAAATGAAACATTTATTGGTTCCTTGAAAAAGAAGAATCTACTTCCTGAATTAGTAAAATTTAAAAACAGTTAACAAGAGACAACAAGAGAGTGCGTTTTGGTTCACAGAGGACTTTTATATTATTATATTATACTTTTTCCCCTTCATTTTACTTGTTATGCACTGGGTCTTACATGGTTATTACTACTCTACCTGAGCACTCAAAGTGCTATATAAAACATGCCACATTCACCCTTACAAACACTTTTTTCTATTCATAAGTGCTTCTCTATTTAACATTCAGACACCTGGCATCCAGACTGGAGCAGGCAGAGATCGAACCACCAACCTCGCGAGCTACAACCAGCCGCTTGTTAGATCTGACGGCATTGCATTGTTGCCTTCCTGGTGGCCAGCTGTATGCGGGAAGTGGGTAATTAAATTCTAAAGAAGCAATACATCCATTTGAGGGAGAAAAGTAGTGGGGGAAATAAGTTATAATATGCGTATATTATATAATTCTTGTCTTTTTAAGTTATTCGCTCATAACAGCCAGCCAAGCGACACGGAAGTTACAGTGTCACCTACCCGCCAGAGATCCCTTAGCTACACCGTGTTTGTTTATATTTAGCACACCTTCCCGAGTGCCCTCCTCTCTCTGAATTAATTTATCCCAACCCTTCTTCTGCTATTCATTATCTAAATCTTTTCTTTCCTTTTTTTCCCCACTTTTCTCATTTTCTAATTTCTCTCGATCCTACAGGTTCACTCTTCCATACCGTGTTCTTGTGGGCCGCTGTCCCTCCACCAGGCTGTCCCATCCAGTGATACTGCTTTTTTCTACGGCTAAATTCGACCAGAACAGAATGACATGTTATTTCTTTATGTTATATCCGTTCTTCACTCCTGGTCCCCCTTCCTCTTCTTTTATGTAATTAAGCAGCCGTCGTCTGTAGCAGTCATTCATTCTCACTGGAAGTCAAGGTCTGCGTTTGTAGTGAAGGAGGACCTCTCTGGTTGTAGTTTTAGATACCCAAGTCACACTCCTGGAGCGGACTACAGTCCAGAAGCCGGACCCGCGGCAAATATGAGAACAATGCATGATGAGTAGCAGGCTCCTTGACGAGGAATGTGTTGGGTGACTACCTGCGCTGCCGGTTTGCCTCGCGAGTGATGTGGGCAGGTGAGGGCGCCATGGGATCGCTTTTGATGGTATACTGCAAAAAATTAAATAAAAATAAAAATAAAAAGGTAAATATCCCACTATAGCTCATCCGGCAATAGCTCATCCAAAAAAACTGTTGGTGTGTGTGTGTGTGTGTGTGTGTGTGTGTGTGTGTGTGTGTGTGTGTGTGTTTAATTATTTATTTATTTATACACGTGTATGTATATCTATAGGCCTATGTATACATATATGTAAATTTAGAAACACACACACAAACTTCCAAGGTGGATGAAACAGGCATGACAGAGAATAGCTTAAAAAAGGGACAAAACAAAAAAGGAATGTCCAACTTTTATGAAAACTGACATTTCTGATCAACCAGTTCAGTATGAAAACATTTTAGTTAACTTTAAAATTCTTGTGAAGTTGACTGCAAGCTGCTCCGGAGGTTGCCTTCATCACTTCACAGTCGCAGAGATTTATGACCTGAAACTTTCGATGGATCTAAATGAAAACGCCAGGTTGTTCTAATCAGAAAGAGAAAGAGATTGGTAGTCTAAACAAATTGCATAGGGTCCACCAAACATTTTTCCTCAGGGATCTTTAACTTGTTAATCCTGCCATGATCTCACCTGACGGCACGGGCTATACCGGGACGCTGTAGCTCTCTCCTGCCATTGATAACGGCTCGTCATCTTTATGCACAATCTAGAGACGTTATCGTAACGGATATTGAAGATGGATTGCTAGAGAACACCGGTGATTTGATTTCCGAGGTGGCTACGATGAGGGCCGAGGACGGTCGTCCATTACACAGTTGATACATATCGTTAACTGTACACAAACCTTCAGCGTGCTCTATAGCGAAGGATTTCAGAGGGAGAGGCATGCAAAGGGTTTATATTAGGCAGCCAATGACAGTTTCGGGCATGCCACGCCCAAAGCGCTCGGAAGTTCTGACGTCATTTTCTTATATGTTATTAAATAATCTGCAGGCTTCATTAAATATTTTTGCCATATTTTCATATTTCACTCTCGCTTCAAACAAGAACCGCTTATAAGCGGGCAGGAGACTGAGGCGAAGTCGCCCTGACTGTCAAGCTGCATCCAATTACTGTTGCAGCCCGTAGTGGAATTTCCCCACCGAATACAAGTGTGCAGTCCTCTAAGCTTGTGTAGCAGCATGGGTCTTCTTTTAAGCTGGAAACATGACACACACAAACACCCACACACACACATTTCAGTAAATGCTGACATTTCTTTTTTACCAAAAAGAAATGTCAGCATTTATTGTCCACAGATTTTGTAGATGGTGTTTTTAGAACCCTACAAAAAGACTCCACTAATCAAACAAAACATTAAGAGCAAGTACTTGACGACAATGGGAAGGAAAAACTCTATTTTAACAGGAAGAAACCTCTGGCAGAACAAGGCTCAGGGAGGTGCAGCCATCTGCCACAACAGTTGGGGGTGAGGGGAAGAAGACAGAACAAAACCACACTGTGTAAGAAAGCCAGAGATTAATAATAACTAATGATTAAATGCAGTGTGATGTAGAAAAAATCATCAAAACTTACAGAATTGCCAATAATTCATAAAAACAATAATATACAACTTTCAGAATTCATGGATATCAATCACTCTATCATCAGCTTAAAATATACCTTTTTGCTACTGCAAAGACAGACATGCAGTGGTTACTTGAAGCAAGTCTTGCTAAGGCAAAAGTATTGTTTTTCTCCTCATATAAACATTTTCTCTCTATATATATCCATCTACCTCACAGCTCTGTTGCTGTCAAACTGTGCTGGCACATCTACAGCATTATGTGTTACATCTGCTATTTACAGCAAATGACAAGTATGTGCATGTCATGTCCTTAAGAAACAGGGAAAACAATCCAGCAAAGAATGAACCAGGACCTGGAAGGGATGATGTCAAGAAGCCATTCTTAAGGCAGAGAAACAGATAAAGCTGGTTTGAGGCTGCATTTAAATAGTAGTGTTGGGAACCTTGTAAAGTGTAATCATATTATGAATGTCGAAAAGTGCCATCAGATTTTGATACACCATGCAATGCCATCTAGGGAATGACTGGTTGGCACAGGTTCATTTCTTAGCATGATAATCATCCCAAACATACTGCCAGTGCAGTATAATTATATAATTATTGCAGTAAAGTTGTAGCTGAATAGAAGACCAAACAATGGAACACTATCATTCTCATCATTAATGAAGCAGTGTAGAATCATGCTTGACAGAGAACAGAACAAAAGGTAGCCAACGTACAAAGAAGACATCCAATAGTTCTGGAGAAGCAACTTAAAGAAATGACAATAAAGCTTGCCTAAAAACGTTCAGGCTCTAGATCAATAAATACACATGGTCATACCAAATATTAACCTTAAATCTAGTTCAAATTGTATATGCTCTACTTTCATTTATATTTGCATCTCTCATCCCAACTAGTTCTCATTATCCTACTAAATATATAGAAATGAGATGTGGCTCCAAACTTCAATGATTATACAGCATATATCTTAATGACTTTAAAAACAAGAAGTGGGTGCACAAGTTTGAAAAATAGCATCACCATTCCTGAAGAATCTCTTTGATTTCTGTATTTGTATTTCCCTGATGAGCATCGGTAATAAATATAGATTCTCAGACATTTTGTTGCTTGATTTTTTTCTGTCTACAGCAAATGACTTAACAACAGTTGTTCTATAAATGTTGACACATATGATCCTAAAAAAGGACACCCAGACTGTGCTTCATATTAAATTTGTACTAAACTAAGCCTATAATTGCGTTTTTATCATAGCCAATATAGGCCAGCTGGACTCAAATGCTGGACTTGGAAACTCAAAGTTCAGTTTTATTTCCAGTGAAGTCAACAACAACACACTGCAAAATGAGGGAAACAGTGATCCAAGGGTCCATGGAGAAAAAGAGTCTAAACATCCAGTTATACACAAGAAACTCCTCTCAACTTGGGTTAGGCTCACCCAACACCAGAGAAAAGAATCCAGGAATCTGTGCAGAAGAGACAAATGGTCAGTATCCAGAAAAAAACAGGAGCAAGATAACAACACAGTGAACCAGTTTCACTAACTGTATAGCTTACCAGTGCACCAAAGACTGACTGCCAGCCATTATATTAAGTAATGGCCTTGATAAGCTCATTGGAGATAGGTGGGTGATTACAGGGGAAGCCAGAATGAGTCTCAACCATGGGCAAAGACAACAACAGCACACAGAGAAGAGGAGAGAATCTTGGCATGAGAGACCAACAGGAGCTAAACGCGATGAAGTCCATGACAGTTTTTATATTTGTATTTTTAGATTTATAGTTTTTTAGATTTCAGATCATCTGGAGGCACCACAAGTTAACTCATTATGTTATTCATAGCATGTTTTAGGCATTTTGTCCAATGTATAGCAAAGAATCTGTGAAATTGCTCATTTTTTCTTCAGTGTACACTACTGACTACAACTATGCATTTTTAAAAGAATAATTGGAGATTCGTGTACACTTGGTTTTGTGAACACTGGAAAAAGAACATTTAAACAAGTACATCTTTTTCCAGTAATGTTAAATTGTTATATAGGAGCGCTGGTTCTTAGATGGGGCACTTATGAAGAAGATGTAACAGAAATATTGACCGATGTATGGGAGAAGCTCCAAGATAAACATCTGTCCATACCAACCATCAACTTATTTTAACCAGGTTTTAGAAATGGACTCTTTCTAATCCAAAACAGAGGTCTCATTGGCCTCCAGAATGTAAACCCAGTATAAATAATAAAAGTTTAGTGTTGAAGACAGAAGAAACATGAGCATCTTAAACTGCCTAATTATTACATGATCAATATGGAATACGGCCACTATCACACATTTGAAACACAAAACACATGGATCTGGGTTGCATCTGAAGTCCAAATGGATGCTTTGTAAAAAATAGTCTCTCAAATTCTGCAGATGAGAACACATGTGGTGTCCAGATACACTTTTATTAATAATCTCATGCCCTCCTCAGCTTTCTTATAATGAGTACAATCTTGTCTGTAAACATGCTCTGTTCTCTAGCTTGCTGAAATTTTAAATCATCAAAGGCTGAATTTACAAGTGATGTGGGCAGGGGTTTGCTGTGGATAACACACCCTTGGATTTATCCACAATCCCTAAAGTCTATATATCCCTTTAATCTATAGTCAGACACAGTCTTGAAATAAGATGAGTACTGAAGTATTTTTTTAGGATACAAAGAGATGGTCATGACCTGGATTATTCTTCTTTCTACATTAATTATGTGCCTCACTGGGTATGTTTCAGTAGCCCACCTTGTGCCAGTGACCTACAACGACAATAGATACCAGTAAAGTAGCCAAACCCCTTTTCAGTCTCCTGTTTCCCGGAAGATCCTAGTTTAAGTTACAGAAGGTTGACAGTAGTTGGCAGTGTGTGCTTCAATCTGTGTGTATGTAAATAAGTAACAGGCTTTGGAGATTGGCCTTCTGTTTTCAAAAATGACAGTTCATTTTTTTCTCTCTCCCTCCCTTTCTGTCTTTTGTAATTTCTTAATGGATATATACACTCTCTCTCTCTCTCTCTCTCTCTCCATAATTATAAACAGAGGAAGATTTGCAGACACACACACTTTTTTGAAAATGGTGCCCCCCCCCCCAACACACACACACACACACACACACACACACACACACACACACACACACACACACACCTCACCCCACCCCACCCTGCAATCCACCCCCCAGGCGAGCTCGTATAACCAGTTACCATGACAGCCAGGCCCCAGATTGCAATAAAGTTTTACAACACAGAAAGAGGCCCCAAACTCCCACTCTGCCCCCTTTCTGTGTGTTTGTGTGTCACTGAGAGGAATTGTAAAAAAAGAATCCATGTCAAAACACACTATAATCCTTTTCTCCCTCTCATGCCTTCATTAGTTGCTTTCTCTAAAAGGAGTCGTGAGGGGATTGAGGCTTTTCCCCCCCATTTTTTAAACAGGCTGTGGGCGCATTAGGGGAATTAAAACATATTTATGGAGCTGGATTTGCATTTCTTACAGGCAAGATACACACGGCCCATGGTGACATTGTGTGTCTGAAGGTCAATCAGTTTGAATCCAATGCGCTGTATTAAATGCACTCTTCAGAGATCAGCACTTTGATCTGCTCTGGTACACTTCATCCCAGTGAAGGGTCTAATTGCTTTTTATCTTGGTAAAATGTACAAATCACACATGTCATTTATATCTCCACAAAATTCTTTCAAAACTGCTAATACTGTTCTCCCTATATATGGAGATGTTTGCAGTATTTGATATTGTGAAAAACATCATGAATGATGCTGTCCAAGACTTCTCACCAAGGGAAAATATATTTTGCTGTTTCTTCTTACACTGCATGCTGTTATGTTTGAATTTTATTTCCGCGAGGACCAGATGTATCCAGACTGAGTCTGGACGTGGCTTTTAGCGGATCACAATAGCAGAGATTACGTTACTGAAACATTTTAACAGGATAAAATCTAAAGAGGCATTCTATGCTGAGTAGTTTACTTTAAGATATAGTCAGAACTGCATGATGTTCTGATTTTTGCTATTCTGTGCAGCAAAGTGATCTGAAACTTAAGCTTTAAGAGTACACACTGCTAAAGAGCTGAGCTGATATAAATTTAACACAGTTAACTGATATTAGTACAAAATGTAATTTATATATTGGCATTAGTATACCTTATTCAAAAATTATTTTTATTTGTTAAAACACAATACATTATTATCCTTACAATGTTTCTGTGTAATCCTATATCACCTACTCTGAAAGTGAGTATTAGCTTTAAAAAAAAAAAAAAGCTAATACAGCAGGTTTTGTTTTGTTTTGTTTTTATCAGTGTATCATTAATCCATCTGAAAAAAAGGATCACTATAGACACATCAATTATAAACTCAGACTAAATACTAAAACAAATTACTCCTGTATTATGGACAGACAACCAGCAGATGGCACTGTGGTACAAAGAAAGAAACTTTGAAAACAAATGTAAATACCGATACAAAAAAGAGAGTCAGATCAGAATTATTCAGTGTCTTATATCCCAGTTGACAAGCTTGTTACACAAGTATTAAAGTTGAAGTCTTTAGTTAGTTGATATAAAATGTATTACTTATGAAGGGACAATATTTTTTTTAATTACATTTCATGTTGTGACTGTTATCTGTATTTGAAGCCATCTTTTATGAAAATGCTGAATGCTTACACCTAGTCATTTTCAAGCTAAAATGCATCCAGTTATTCACCTTCAACCTTCAGCCTGTTTTTTCTTCATTTCAGTCTCCTAGGACACGTTGGGCTCCAGCCTGCAGCTCTTTTTATGGTTCTATATTTCCCGGGCTTTTTTATTGCCACTGACAGACAATTAAAGTCTGCTGAACACACGCTTGCTGCCCGTCAGCAGGCTGTGGCTCCATAAAAGCGTCTTTCTGTGAAAAACAAGTGGCTGTCCAATCAAAGAAAAGAAGAGCAGAAGCAGTCAGAAAAAGCCTTACCAATCAGGGTTTAGCTGGGCCCTATAAACTTGGAAAACCCACAATGCCCCACCTCAACCAGGGTCCATTTGACCTTGAAATCTTGCAAAAGTGCAGCTCCCTTCCTTTGCTGTTTTGTGTCACAAGGAAGCTGAGCGAAAATGACAGTTAATGCAGTTGGTGCTGAAATATGTTATCCCAAACAATGTCAATGGGATCAAATTAATTTACCCTGGAATACAGTGAGCAAATTGGCAAAATGTTAACTTAATGTACAGCCTTCAAACAGATTGTATTATGTGACGAATTACTGAATGGTAACCTAAATTTATTTTTGCATTAACTATTTTTCAAACAGGGAAATTAAGCTTATAAAGACCATTAAATTATATTTGATGATATAATAATGTGTATGGCACTAATGCTATCACTCAGTTTCCAGCCCATCTTACTTTACGTTGGAGTTGGGCTGGATCAGGTAACCCTGAATCCTCCCATAATTATGCTGCAGTAGGCCTAGGCTGCAGGGGGGATTCCCAACATACACTGATTATTTCTTCCTCACTCACGCTTTTTCGCTCAGTATGTGTTTATACCCCCCTATACATTTAATCATTAGTTATTATTGTCCGCTGTCTCTCTTGCACACTGTCTTTTGTCCTGTCTTCCTCTTCTGACCCAAAACTGGTGAAGTGAAGAAAGCCATCAAGCTAAATGAGTCCTAGCCTAACCCTAGCCTGTGGGACTTTGGAAGCAGGTAATGGGTACCTGCAGGCCAATCAGCACACAGCTTGGGCGGGTGGTGGCTGAAACATGCAACTGAGGATAAAGTTAGGTGGTGAAAGGAATACTTTGAAGATGTGGTAGAGGTGTGGTCTGTGGCTCTGCTGCAGAGGAAGCATGGTGCAGCAGGTTCCTGGGGTTAGTGCCAGGGAGCCTGCCAGAGCAGCTGGGACTAATCTCCTGATGATGTCCCCTATGTTTAGTAGCCCATTGAGACCAGAGGAAGCAGGGATGAGCAGGATATATCAATATTATTGTTAATATTGTTGTTTTGTTGCTGTGGAGGCCAATAAATAGACTCTTGTCCATAAATGCTGCCTGTGTGTCCTTTAGGCCCTTCTAGGACCGCCTTAATGCCAACTGACATGGTTTCTGCAGAGAAAGCAGAGTCCAGGGATGAGGGGGACAACTAGCTCATCACTGGGGGCGAGGTCACTAAGGTAGTTAAACATCTCCTTTGTGGCAGGGCTCCTGGAGGTCCTTAGGCTATGGATGTTAGGGCTGTCTTGCGTGACATGTCTCTGCAACATCACATGGCAACCAGGGGCAGTGCCTCTGGATTGGCAGACTGGGGCATTATAATAAAAAGTAAAAATACAAAAAGTCAGACAGAGATGATTATGACTGCAATAGAGATGAATAGAGGGAAGTGAGAAGCATTTTGGTGGTTCCAGTCGTGAAGAAAGGGGATCCGAGAGTGGGCATAGAGGGAATCACACTTCTTAGCCTGCCAGGGAAGATTTTTACCAAAGTACTAAAAAGGAGAGGTTTTATATAATACATATACAATATATAGGCACACAGGATAATGAAAGCATAGGAAGCAGGTGGGGAAACAGCTTGTAAGAATTAAATTTGAGGACACGAGGAAAGCAAAACTAAACAAAATGCACATGAAAGAAAGACAAAAAAAATTAACAGGAAGTGACAAAAAACCAGACACATTGAGGACTTGACAAGACAGGGGCAGGCAGGACAGAATTTATTGTGATCTATGACTCTAATCAGAACCTGGATAGCAAAACTAAAAAGTCAAAAATTATGAATACTAACCAACTGAAAACCAAACAAATGAAAATAAGGACTAATGCATCTTGATCTTAAAAATAAATCAGAAAACCTAAGATGGCAAATGGACTGATTCTTATATAGCACTTTTCGTCTCTGCCAGAGTACTCAAAGCGCTCTATACAACATGCCACATTCACCCAATCACTTTATCTACACTCAGTGCTTTCTAAGTACATTCACACTCCGATGGATGTATCAGAGAGCAAGTTGGGGTTAGCATCTTGCCTAAGGATAATTGATATGCAGACTGGAGGAGCCAGAGATCGAACCACCAACCTTCCGATGAGTAGGTGACCTGCTCTACCTCCTGAGCTACAGCCACCCCTTAGGCTAATAAAAACAAGAAAAACTCATATATATATATATATATATATATATATATATATATATATATATATATATATATATATACATATATATATCTATATATATATATATATATATATATATATATATATATATATATATATATATATATATATATATATATATATATATATATATATGAACGCAGCTGGAATCCAGCTGCGTTCATAGTTCTGCAAACTTTGACCCCCACAAAGTCGACTAAAGCTTTTTGGTTTGATCAGTCTCAAGTCTACGGATATATCCATGTATTTCCGCGGTGATGATGCTGCGCTGAGCGGACAGCTCCTGAAGCATTTGAAGTGTTGGAATGTGGAAATTTCAACATCGCTTGAAAAAACTGCCAGCTAGCAACGTCCCTCTCACCGGTAGGCTAAGTTATTTTTAGCCAATTACAAGTTGAATCTGGTAGTTGGGGTTGTTAGCTAAGATACCGTCATTAAGAAGCGGCACAACTAATGTTTCTTAATTTTTAATGCACCTTCTCAGATTAATTCACTGCGTGTCGTACCCAGGGCTGGACTGGGACAAAAAATCAGCCTGGGCATTTTGACTAGAGACCGGCCCACCAGATATTATAGGAAAAGCCATAAAGCCTTTGAATGAAAACAAATGCTGTGGTGACAGTGTCTTGTTGGTATACAGTGGCTTGCAAAAGTATTCGGCCCCCTTGAACTTTTCAACATTTTGTCACATTACAGCGACAAACATGAATCAATTTTATTGGAATTCCACGTGAAAGACCAATACAAAGTGGTGTAGACGTGAGAAGTGGAACGAAAATCATACATGATTCCAAACATTTTTTACAAATAAATAACTGCAAAGTGGGATGTGCGTAATTATTCAGCCCCCTGAGTCAATACTTTGTAGAACTACCTTTTGCTGCAATTACAGCTGCCAGTCTTTTAGGGTATGTCTCTACCAGCTTTGCACATCTACAGACTGAAATCTTTGCCCATTCTTCTTTGCAAAACAGCTCCAGCTCAGTCAGATTAGATGGACAGCGTTTGTGAACAGCAGTTTTCAGATCTTGCCACAGATTCTCGATTGGATTTAGATCTGGACTTTGACTGAGCCATTCTAACACATGGATATGTTTTGTGTTAAACCATTCCATTGTTGCCCTGGCTTTATGTTTAGGGTCGTTGTCCTGCTGGAAGGTGAACCTCCGTCCCAGTCTCAAGTCTTTTGCAGACTCCAAGAGGTTTTCTTCCAAGATTGCCCTGTATTTGGCTCCATCCATCTTCCCATCAACTCTGACCAGCTTCCCTGTCCCTGCTGAAGAGAAGCACCCCCAGAGCATGATGCTGCCACCACCATATTTGACAGTGGGGATGGTGTGTTCAGAGTGATGTGCAGTGTTAGTTTTCCGCCACACATAGCGTTTTGCATTTTGGCCAAAAAGTTCCATTTTGGTCTCATCTGACCAGAGCACCTTCTTCCACATGTTTGCTGTGTCCCCCACATGGCTTGTGGCAAACTGCAAATGGGACTTCTTATGGTTTTCTGTTAACAATGGCTTTCTTCTTGCCACTCTTCCATAAAGGCCAACTTTGTGCAGTGCACGACTAATAGTTGTCCTATGGACAGATTCCCCCACCTGAGCTGTAGATCTCTGCAGCTCGTCCAGAGTCACCATGGGCCTCTTGGCTGCATTTCTGATCAGCCCTCTCCTTGTTCGGCCTGTGGGTTTAGGTGGACGGCCTTGTCTTGGTAGGTTTACAGTTGTGCCATACTCCTTCCATTTCTGAATGATCGCTTGAACAGTGCTCCGTGGGATGTTCAAGGCTTGGGAAATCTTTTTGTAGCCTAAGCCTACTTTAAATTTCTCAATAACTTTATCCCTGACCTGTCTGGTGTGTTTTTTGGACTTCATGGTGTTGTTGCCCCCAATATTCTCTTAGACAACCTCTGAGGCCGTCACAGGACAGTTGTGAAGCTGTTTCGCAAAGAAGAATGGGCAAGAATTTCAGTCTCTGGTAGAGACATACCCTAAAAGACTGGCAGCTGTAATTGCAGCAAAAGGTAGTTCTACAAAGTATTGACTCAGGGGGCTGAATAATTACGCACACCCCACTTTTCAGTTATTTATTTGTAAAAAATGTTTGGAATCATGTATGATTTTCGTTCCACTTCTCACGTGTACACCACTTTGTATTGGTCTTTCACGTGGAATTCCAATAAAATTGATTCATGTTTGTGGCTGTAATATGACAAAATGTGGAAAAGTTCAAGGGGGCCGGATACTTTTGCAAGCCACTGTATGTATGATTTCTATACATTTTACGTCAGATAAAAACTTTGGTTGTAAGATTCAGATAATTATTTATTAAAAGCCAGACATTTTTAAATGAGAATAAGAAAGAAAAGTATTTCTTTGTGCCCCCCTTTCCCTGTTAATGTCCTACCTGGCCCCCCTGGCTAAACTTTGCTAGACCAGCCCCTGCACAGTTACCAGCTGTCAGCTACATAGAAAAGGATCCTGGTGTTATTTGTCTCTCAGAAACAGTTCATAACTTCCCTTCAAGTCATTCATGTCACCTAAAAGGTAAACCTGTTTCTCCATCACCTGTTCAGCTCTGATGATTCAGTAAGGACATCTCCTGGTTTCATCTTCATGTTTCCCTCTCACCAAATATCCAAACCGATATCATGACCACCAGCTTTTACAGCTGTGGCTCCAGCAAACATCACCTGATACTAGAAATTAATATTAAATAAATTCTAACAACAGCTGATCAAGCTTAAACGTGCTGCTGTTGTTTAGCGCGACATCCGCTGGTTTCCTGTTTCTGGTGCAAAGTGGGCGATAAACAAACAAGAGAGAAAAGCCGATCAGCTGATCATTGATCAGTTTCATGATTGAAGTAGGAACAGGAGAGGGAGGGGGAAAGAATGAGGGAAGAAGAGGCAGCTGCAGCATAATGACAGAATAAATCCAGCTTTGTGTCTTTTTCATTCTAGCTGAAGTCCGGGACAAACTGTGTTCCTTTTCAACTCAATATGAAACGCTTAATATTTTCTCTGAGTACGAGACGATTCCATTTTTTACGGGACGGTTGGCAACTCTACTAACTAACCTTATGAATAAAATAAAGTTCACTGTCAGTAACATCATAGCGCCCACCCAGCTGTATAGAAACTCCGTCATGCTAGCTAGTACGCAGTACGAGTTATTGTAACTGACTGTAAAAAGTCAGCACAACGAAAATAAACTCCACCTAAACTTGGTTTATATCTGACCCAGGTAGACTGCAGGTTATAACTTCTCACCTGAAGTTCAGTTCACCTGACACTCGGACCGGCGGCCGCCTCGGGTCTCTCCTCCTCCTGCCTCCCCTTTCCCTCATCCACCTGCTGGCCTCTGTGGAAGCTCCACCATAGCCGCCACCAAACAACTGAGTAATTTTAAACATCGACTAGCATCTGGCCAATCCACCACCTTTCATTGTTTATACCTTTAAAAAAAAAATAGTAATAATAGTAATCGGACCATAAAAACGAAAAATCACCCGGTATGCCGGGTATGGTCGTGCCATCAGTTAAACCTTCCCAGGGTTGCCGAAGCCTGGACTAGAGTAATGATGTTGAGATCGACAGTAGGGAAAGTGGTAGACATGTAAACAGAAAAGCAGTTAAAATCCTGAAAAGCAGGCAGATGAGTGATTACAGATCTTCCTTGTTGATGAAAAAGCTTTATTGTAATTGTAATGGAGAGATAAAGAATATCAACCAAATATCCAGAAAATCCACATTCCAAAGTTATAAAGTGATAAAATAAGTATTTGATCCCCTACAACCTAGCTAGAATCCCACAGATCAATTAAAGATATTCCTAATCTCAATTTATGATTATAAAATACACCTGTCCACGGAATCAGTTCTTCCATTCCAACCTCTCCACCAGCATAGGTGAGACCAAAGCATCAGGGAGAAGATTGAAGACCTGCACAAAAATGATTCAGTGAATGCTTGCGAGAACTGAGCTCTTTGGCATTAACTCAGCCTGCCATGTTTGGAGGAAGAAAAATTATCAAAAAGGTACAGGATAACTTCACTGCAATAAGAGGCTAATGTATGGGGCCACGTACTGTAAAATCTTGGAGATTCTCCTTGCCTCAGTCAGAACACTGAAGACGAATCGTGGATTGGTCTTCTAGCGTGACATTGACCAAAACCATGGACCCAATACAACAAAGGTGTGGTTAAAGCAGATGCACTAGCTAGTCTCCAGTCCACAATCATATACAAACTTGCCAACAAAGGTTTCTCCACTAAGCGCAAAGTTATGTTTTGCTGGAGTATCAAATTACTTATTTCACTTAAAGACATGTATATCAGTCAGTCAAACATCCATGCAATGTTTTTTGTTTTTCCTGGGTATTTTGGTTGAGAGTTTGTCTTTCTTCATTAACATAAAACTACCATAAAAAGAAGAGATTATTAATTTCTTTGTGAGTAAAGTTACATATTCAGCAGGTGATCAAATAATTATTTCCTCACTATATAGCCTGAAACATTAATAATATCCATCAGCATGTGCAGTACTTTATCCGGGATATATCAATGAAAATAGCTATAATTACTGTAATTTAATTTATAATTTATAATTTCAATTTAATACTAGTTCTGTATATTTTTAAAATTATTGGCCAAAATTGGTAAAACTGCTGAAAAGTAACAATATAATATAATGAAATGGGATATAATATAACAATGCAAATGAATATTATATAAAGCTTTATTGCAAAAGCCAGTCAGAAATTAGTTAGTTTAAACAATAAATACGAAATGACTGTAATCATTAAAAATGCATTTAATGTCATTTGATAATATGTCACAGACACTTTTCTAATAAAGTCATGTAACACTAAAAATATCAAAATATTTTTGTAAATTTAAATATTGACTTTTAAATATATTTATATTATTATTATTATTATATTTTATATTATAAAAATATTAATAAGGAGTGAAGACTAAATCAGGAATCATTTAGCAACCAATGATATTTTATATGGTATAGTAACAGGCCTAGTATTGTTTAATGGTTTACACATTACACATTTCATAGATGAGACACAAATTCCTTGGGGTTTGAAATCTGCCAAACATTTGGTATTCTGGAGGTAAGATGGCTTTTTGTCTGTCTTATTTCTGTTTGTGGTCAGTCCAAACCACAAAAGGCTGCTCAGCCCTCTCCACTCTTCCAGAATTAGCTTTATGGCTTGCTACACAATATTCTGCATTGACTACTTTTGAGAAAAATTACGAGGTCAAATCAAGCTTTTGTTAAAAGACAATGATATGATCAAGGAACACAAATAAAGAGATGTTCAAAAGGTCTCTCAGCACATTATTTATTAAAGTATGGAAACTAGTGTGAACAATTAGTTAATCCAAAAGCCATAATTCAGGTCTCATTTGGTGAAAAACATGTCTCCATGCAAGGGTTCAAATTATGAGGTTATCGCAAAGACAAGCGGTTTATTCTTGATCTGATTCAAGCCTCTATAGCAATCCATGATCATTTTGTTTTGTTTTTTTCAACAAAGAAAAACCCTGCACCCAGTGGAGAGGAGGATTGTTGAATGATCCCAGCTGCCAGAGAGTCTTTGATGTATTTTTCCATAGATTCCTACTCCAGCCAGGAGAGACTGTAAAGCATGCTGGTCGATAGAGAGGCAACTGGAAGGAGCTGTATAGGACAATATATGTGGCAAAAGAGGCAGAGCCTTGATTTGGCTGGAATGTGAGAAGTAAGGACCCAAAGGATGTGAAGGCAGACCAAGTTGAATGAAAAGTGAGCTGCTTATTGATGACTGATAGCAGAACTATACAAAACCTGGGACATAAAGTACTAAAGAATAACTGAAAATGTTAACCTTATGGAAACCAAAACTAGAAAACATGGCAAACCTAGAGATATCAGATCAGAAGATCAGAAAGCGATGGGGCTAGGAGCACTGGAACATGAGGGGACACTCTGACGACAAGAACAACAACATATACACAGAAGAGTAACTAGGGAAATGGAGACAGCTGGAGAGGATGAGAGACAGGTGAACTAAATCCCAGAAGAAAAGACATATGGAGCAAAACTAAAAACAAAGCATAAGAAATCCTAACCCTCAAAGTAAAACAAGAATTGAGGTAACAAACAGGGGAGACAAAGACACAATAATAAATGTAATATACAAAGGGTAAAATAAGTATTGAAAATATCACCAGTTTTTTAAGCACATATATATCTAAAGGTAGTATTGACATTAATTTCTCACCAGATATCAGTAACAACCCATCATATAAAGAAATCAAACCATAAATGTCCATGAATTTGTGTAAATGACACAGGGAAAAAGTGTGATTGCTGAAATTCATTTAATACTTTGTACAAAAGTCTTTGTTGGTGATGACAGCTTCAGGATGCCTCCTGTATTGAGAAACTAGTCAGATACATTGCTCAAAATTGATTTTGCTCCATTCTTCCACACAGACAGTTTTCAAATCCTGAAGGTTTTGTGGGCCCCTTCTATGAACTCTGAGTTCTTTCCATAGATTTTCCATTGGACTCAGGTCAGGTGATTGTCTGAGCCATTCTAGAAGATTTATTTTCTTTCTCTAAAACCAATTGACAGTTTCCTTGGCTGTGTTTTTGAGATCATTGTCTTCATGGAATGTCCACCCATATTTCATCTTTATCATGTTGGCCCATGGCAGCAGATTTTCAGGCTGAAAAACAGCACTAACCAATATATGCCCAGAGTGTAGTGTGCCAAAAAAAATAAAAATAAAAAATAAAAATCAGCTTACAATCTCTGACAACATGGGTGAACAGGGTCAAGGTGGGTATGAGTCATGCAATGAAAGACAAAACTCTAGTCTAACAGTCTTACTTGCAGGAGAGAGTGACTAAAATGACTTTGGAGGGCAGGTAAGTTTCCAGAACTGTGAGTGATTCAACATTAGAGAGTAGGCAGGCAACTAAGTTTCAGGTAAGCCCTTCTCCTTAGAGGTACGTGATTCCAAACGTGATTGGCTGGCAGTGAATGAAGATTTCCTCAAGGTAGCAAATACAGAGCAGAGCTGGTTAGCGTGGTGAGGCACAGACTGATAACACCATGATAGCAAAGATGATCTACTGATATGCTGAACCATCCAGCTGTTAAATAACTAGGGGTTGCTGAGGTTATTCAGAGTACCCGTGAGAAGGGCGACTTGACCAGAAGGATTCTGCCCATAGGCAGACCTGAGGAGCCCACACCTACACCTAAAACCTCAAAGACTTTTAAAGAGTAAGAGAACAGAAAATAAACACAAAAACCGAGATAGGTTATGACATAAAAAAAGCATATACAAATCAAAATGATATAACATAAATTCCATAATTATTACATAGATCAAAATCTTTTATTCATTAAAAATGTAATAATCTAGGGTTACCACTTAACCTAACCTCTGAACATATGAGCAAACAAACACTTCCAGAAAAAAGGTTGGCAGTTGATCCATGGGTCCCTGATCTTGGACCCAAGGTATTCAGTTCGGATTTTCAGTTTATTTAGTTTATTTATATTCTTTTGTTTGGTTTTTAGTATGTTTATTGGTTTATATTTTCAGTCTGATGTATATTTTTCATTATTATAAGTGTTTAATTATTTGTCCAGTCTATGTTTGTATTAAGTTATTTTGTTCCCTGGGTGTTTTCTGTTTCCACCACCTGTGTCAGTTCCCCTACATTAAGTTTACTCTGTGTGTTTCCCTGTTCTGTTATTGTTTTTGCTTTCTGTTTTATTTTGATAATACTTCTGTGTCTTTATTTTAGTCGTAATTCCCTTATCTCATTATGTTGATTGCATGCACCTATGTGTTTCACTCAGCAGTGTCCACTTCCCCTAATTTGCCCTGTTTGCATAAGAAGGAGGTGCAGCAGGGCCAGCAGGTGTGGAAACCTCTGGCTGGGGCTGTGCAGGGCTCGCTGCGGCCTCTGGATGCTGCGGCTGGAGCTCATGTTGAGGACTGGGCCATCCTTTCCTTGGAACCAGTACTGGGAAAACCTGGTCCTGTTATAACAGACCGCATCTGTCCCACTTTGGATGGAGCAGCTCTCATTTCTAGAAATCTGGCCAAAACATGACTATCCAGAGTTTGGAACAGGAAGCAGAGTTGCAGTTTTACACGAAACTCTGCAACTTCTCTTTTCCTGTTATCCCTCTAAAACTCTACTCCCTGTGTAGGGTTGTGTCTGCTCCCAAACTAACAAAAAAAGAAAGAAAAAAATCAGCAAAAAATGATTTAAACACAAAAAAGTTATAAAGAAAGAACACTCTTTGTACATGAATTAATAATTGATAAACAGATTTACTCTGCCTTATGGATCCCCGGCTACAGCAGGATGTTTATGTTAGTTTAAATTAATCAACACCCCTGAGTCATACTAATTATCACAATTCTTGAGGAATTCTTGAGGCACAGGCCAAGGAGATGGTGTGGCAGAAATCTTCTACTCCAGCTTATAATTCAACCAAAGACCCAGACAGAGTTTGAATTCATTTAAAAGCCTGATGCTCTCTAAATTTACAATGGATTACACAGTAGTGGGAAATAGGTTTCATCACAGTAGAAGTTGTTCCATAAGTGTTGTAACTAAGTTTAAGGACATAATTCATCCACTGCTGTCTTCTTACATGGCATTGAAGAACAACAGTCCTAACAGTCCTAACAGTCCCAACAGGGCAGAGCAGCTATCTGAGCTCTACTCCCACAGGAGGTCGATTATCTTGTTAATAATTCTATATCTTCACTGTGCACGACTCTGGATAATCTAGCTACTCTAAAAAAATTACTCATAATAGTCTCACAGACATAACATTATGCACAGCTACTTTGTTCTTCTTTTTTTAAAACACCTGTTCTGTTCAGTTGTAGCAAGCAAAATCATCATCTTTCTTTTCATTTATTTGATTTTACTATTCATATTATGCTGAAACAGACAAAGGGTGAGGCCAAGTTGGTAAAAGAAGAAAGCGGAAGAATTAAAAAAGGGGACAGAAAAAAAGAGAAAAGAAGGTGTTAAAGGGGGAAAGTTAGGAATGAAACAGACAGACTTCCTGTGTCTCCAACTGCTGCATTTGTAACAAAAAAAAAAACCTCAAACTATACATAACACCTGAAAGACAAAACACGAGGAGGTATATAAACAAACATTCAATTTTGCTGTTTCTGTGTGTGTGTGAGCAAGAGAGAAAAGACGAGAGAGAGAGAATGTGAGTGTCTACGTGTGCTTTTGTCATAAAATATACCTGAAAATTAGGGTAAAATTCAATTTAATTCAATTTTATTTATATAGCGCCAAATCACAACAACAAGGCGCTTTAAAAAGCACTGTTGCAGGCTCCCAAAGCCAGAGGTGGACAGGGAAAGACTCAGGAGGCCCGACCGTCCATGGCCACCAAAGAGTACTGAAGACCACTGCAACTAGCCCCCCATGAGTACTGGGGGAAATTGAGAAGTTGTACAACTTGTTTTTTTTACATTGAGCTACTGGATTTTTTTCTTCAGTGCAGATCAGGGGGGAATCTGTCAGGGTTTGTGGGTTGTTGACCCAGTGTTTTCAGTTTTGGACTTTGTCTGTCAGGGTTCGTTGAAGGAGGACCCAAATGCGGAATGTTCTGAATGGAAAAAGTGTGTTTATTTACAAAATGCTATGAAACAGTGCCAGCAATCCACAGTGTGTTCCCAATTCCCAGGCCGTGATTCCTCTCCTTGATATGTGGTGAAGTTATGTCCTCCTTGGTGCCTATGTACACAGTGTGCTGCTTCCTCCACACATTTCTGCATTTGACCTGGAAACAAGAGATGCCGCATTTAGTACAGTCCTATCCACCGTCCAACAAAAACTTATACCATTCCACAGGAGATAACAGAAACCACGATCATAGAGCTGAAGAACTAACTGTGTTCCTAGTGTAACGATCAATTAATTATTAATGATTAATCCCAGGTGTGGCTGACTCAAAGGCGGGAGACTCTCCAGGCCTGGCGTGGCAGCAAAACCAACATACTACAGCACACACACACACACACACACACAAACACACACTCACTCCAACTCGTACACAGGGAAGCGAGGGACCAGGAGCAGATCACACCAACAAACAACCATAAGCATTCCAGAAGACAAAAGAAACTAAATAAATATACATCAAACCGAAAAACACATGATCCCTGGGTCGCAGACCCAGGCCCATGACATTGTCACTTTTTATTTTCCACGTGTATCCTGTTTTACTGCCTTAGTCATCTGTCTGTGTGCATTATGTTCTGTTCTCCCAAAAGGTTGATTCTGTTCATCTGGTTTTCAGTGGGAGAAAAATTTGGTCACTCATCCAAATGACTTCTTCAGTCTCAGCTGACTGCAGGTTTCTCCAATCTTATAAACACTACATTCCACAATGACTGAAACTAGCCCACTAAATGAACAATGGGCTGGGAGGTCAGTTCCTATATCATTAACATGCAAATTGTCAAATCAAATCAAATCAAATCACTTTTATTGTCACATCACATGTGCAGGTACACTGGTACAGTACATGTGAGTGAAATTCTTGTGTGCGAGCTTCACAAGCAACAGAGTTGTGCAAAATACAATAATGTAAAACAAGCAAAATATAAAAATGGCTAATCTAAAAAGTAATAAATATATGTACAATATGTAAAGGTATATACATTACTGAATGTGTATACTAAATATGTTTTTCTATGTGTGTGTGTTTGAGTGTGTATATAGTATGTATATACATGTTTTACAAATGAAATAAAGTAAACAATAAAGTAAGATTATATAAAATAAAATATACAGAGGTTGGTATGTGCAAAACAGTGGTATTTATATACAGTATGGAGTGCATAATGTTGAAGTTCCAGTAGTGAGGGTGAGGTGTCTATGAAGTGTTCAGCAGTCTGATGGCCTGATGGAAAAAGCTGTCTCTCAGTCTGCTGGTACGGGACCGGATGCTGCAGAACCTCCTTCCTGATGGTAGTAGTCTGAACAGTTTATGGCTGGGGTGACTGGAGTCCTTGATGATCCTCCCCGCTTTCCTCAGGCACCGCTTCCTGTAGATGTCTTGGAGGGAGGGAAGCTCACCTCCAATTATCCGTTCAGCACACCGCACTACTCTCTGGAGAGCTTTGCGGTTGTGAGCGGTGCTGTTGCCGTACCAGGTGGTGATGCATCCAGTGAGGATGCTCTCAATGGCACAGCGATAGAAGGTCCTGAGGATGCGGGGGCTCATGCCGAATCTTTTCAGTCTCCTGAGAAAGAAGAGGCGCTGCTGCGCCTTCTTCACTGTTTTGTTTATGTGTACTGACCACGTAAGATCCTCAGCCAGATGTACACCAAGGAAGCGGAAGCTGCTCACTCTCTCCACAGCGGCGCCGTTGATGGTGATGGGGGTGTGTACTCCTCTGCACCTCCGGAAGTCCACTATCAACTCCTTTGTCTTTGCGACGTTGAGGGTGAGATGGTTGTCTTGACACCAGTGGGTCAGGGCGCTGACCTCCTCCCTGTAGGCCGTCTCATCACCGTTGGTAATAAGACCCACCACTGTAGTGTCGTCCGCAAACTTCACAATGATGTTGGAGTTTCTAGTGGCCGTGCGGTCGTAGGTGTAGAGTGAGTACAGGAGAGGGCTCAGTACACACCCCTGTGGAGCACCAGTGTTCAGTGTGATGGGGGATGAGGTGGTGCTGCCCAGTCTGACCACTTGGCGTCTGTCAGACAGGAAGTTAAGGATCCAGCTGCAGAGGGAGCTGCTCAGTCCTAGATCCTGCAGTTTCCTGTCCAGCTTCGAGGGAACGATGGTGTTGAATGCTGAGCTGTAATCTACAAACAGCATTCTCACATACGTGTCTCTCTTCTCCAGGTGTGACAGGGCAGCATGGAGTGTCAGGGCTATGGCATCATCAGTGGACCTGTTGTGGCGGTATGCGAACTGTAGAGGGTCCAGTGAGTCGGGTAGTGCAGAGCAGATGAAGTCCCTGACCAGCTTCTCGAAGCATTTGCTCACGATGGGGGTCAGGGCTACGGGTCGCCAGTCGTTCAATGAGGAGATGGTGGAGGATTTGGGTACAGGGACGATGGTGGCCATTTTGAAGCAGGCTGGGACTACAGACAGAGAGAGGGAAAGGTTGAAGATGTGTGTAAACACTCCAGCCAGCTGAGCCGCGCATGACTTGAGGACGCGGCCGGGAATCCCGTCCGGACCAGTAGCTTTGCGTGCGTTCACCCTCCTGAAGCACTTCCGCACATCCTCCTCAGACACAGTGTGCGCACTGACGTCATCCGCGGTGCGCACACTGTCCGGTCTCGTGGTGTTCGCTGTGTCGAATCTAGCGTAGAATACGTTTAG
The DNA here is from genome assembly GCF_036321145.2 of Pelmatolapia mariae. Taxonomy (NCBI): domain Eukaryota; kingdom Metazoa; phylum Chordata; class Actinopteri; order Cichliformes; family Cichlidae; genus Pelmatolapia; species Pelmatolapia mariae. Next base: position 2,778,454 of record NC_086230.1, on the reverse strand, counting down.
ATCCTCACACAGAGAGGCCGTGGTCTACGGTGTGCTGGTTTTCCCTCTAAAGTCTGTGATCGTGTTTAGTCCCTGCCACATACTCCGAGGGTTGTCAAACTGTTGCTCCACCTTGTCCCTGTACTCACGTTTGGCTGCTTTGATCGTCTTCCGGAGTTGGTAATGTGCGTGTTTGTAGTCCGATGTGTTCGCGGAGGCAAAAGCGGTGCTCCGTGCCGCCAGTGCTGTGCGAACATCTCCGTTAATCCAGGGTTTTTGATTTGGGAAGGATTTAACTGTTCTGGATGGGACGACATCTTCCACGCATTTTCTGATAAATCCGCAGACTGAGTCTGTGTACTCATCAATGTCTTTAGCAGCCACGTGAAACATTTCCCAGTCCGCGTGATCAAAACAGTCCCGCAGCGTAGACTCCGATTGGTCCGACCAACGGTGCACCGCCCTCAGGGTTGGAGCTTCCTGTTTCAGCTTCTGCCTGTAGGCGGGCAGGAGCAGAATGGAGCGGTGATCTGATTGGCCGAATGGGGCGCGGGGGAGGGCTTTGTATGCATCCCGGAAAGAGGTGTAGCAGTGGTCAAGAAGCCGGTCTCCACGAGTGCTGAAATGGATGTGTTGGTGTAGTTTTTGTGAGACTTTCTTCAGGTTACCCTTATTAAAGTCCCCGGTCGTGATAATGTCATAACCATTGATCAGGTCATGACCATTGATCAAAGCCTGTTGATCATTGGCCATGACTAACATTCACAGAGAGTTGGGGAATGGCTGCAATCACAGCATTGAACAGATGAATACATGACCACATGAAGGCATGACATGTAGGAAACCAACATATAAAAAAATCTTAATTTTCCCAATTATTGCCCAGCCCTAGTCTGGGAGATAATAGGTGCAAAGGCATTATGATCTCCATGCCTTCCTTTTTCTTTCCTACTTCCCAAAGAGAAGACCAGTTCATCAACATTTTTTTTCCTCTGAAAGATTTGAAAGTGTATCATTTATTTATCTCACAGAATTAAAAAAAAACCAACATGTTTTGGAGGGATTTGCGAACCATATACACAAACAAGTAACGGAACTGTTGTGTATACAAAACCTGAAACTTCTAAAGATGTATGTAGGTAAATATTAATACTGTATTGACTCATCCTTCTACTTCTGTCTATTTTGTTGAATATTTCTGACAAGGGTAGCTTACCATTGACTTGAATGTCATCTGACACTTGGGACTTTTTCATCTAATGACCTTCGACCAGGAGCTGCTCTTGGCTCTGACCAAGGTCGGCATTGGACCTTGGATGGCCACCCTGTGCCAGAAGATGGTAGTGTTTTTGTCCCAACATAAAAAATTGCAAAACAGGAACTGCAGGTCCAGTCAATAGTCATTTTATCTGTAAAAATGTAAGAGGACAAATTCTGACAATTATCTAGAACAACAGATCATGCAATGACTACACTCAAAAAAATAACTCTTTAAATAAACATTAAAAAAACTCATGGAAAGAAATTCCACGTGATTAAATTGCTTTATTTTAGCATTATGCAATTTTGTTATTCCAACTTAATGTACTCAAGTTGGACCAACTTAATGATTGATGAATCAACGTATTTAGTGCATTTGAGTCCAATATAATATAATAGTGCTATTATATATATATATATATACATATATACATACATACACACATACATATATATACACACACATACATATATATATACACATACACACACACACACAAACACCCATCTCGCCCCTGCGGGCGGTTTATCCTTCAAGCTCGGGTCCTCTACCAGAGGCCTGGGAGCTTGAGGGTCCTGCGCAGTATCTTAGCTGTTCCCAGGACTGCGCTCTTCTGGACAGAGATCTCCGATGTTGTTCCCGGGATCTGCTGGAGCCACTCGCCTAGCTTGGGAGTCACCGCACCTAGTGCTCCGATTACCACGGGGACCACCGTTACCTTCACCCTCCACACTGTAAAATATAACTTGTTTCAACTTAAAAATATCAGGTACAGGGCTGCCTTAAAATTTTAAGTTAAGTCAAGAAATAGAGTTTGTTCTTATAACACAACCAATTGTTATCTTAATGAAAAATCACATGTTGTCTAAACTTTTGTCTTAGTTTAGTTGGCTGAGATTTGTTAGTCAGTTCAACTCCTTTAATTGTCATTTTTACTTGGGAAAACCCTTTCAGCTAAATTAAAATAATCTATTGTTTAAACTCTTGTCCTAGTTCAGTTGACTTGGGTTTTTTAGTTAATTCAAATACTTTAGTAGTTCTTTAAACTTAGGAATCTATTTTAGCTTAACATAATCTGTTAGCTAAGTTGATTTAAGTTTATTAATTAACTGAGCTCCTTAAGGTAGCTGAGTGAACTTGTGAATCAGTTTCATTTTAATTATCAGAGTTGATTGACTGGATGTAAAGAAAAGTGTATTAAACATCTTAAGTTTTGGGTTTTTTTTTTTAGCTTTCTAACATCCATTTCAGCAAAACTACCTGTTAGGTTTATCTTAGAGCTCAGGTTTAAATATCTACATTCCTTTAAATTAATTTTCTGTTTACAGAAAAAAATAAAAACCCACAGATTCCATTAAAGTCTGTGTCACAGTCTGGCTGGAGGCCGACTGCATGTAATATGAAAAGGACCCAATATGCAGACTCCAAAGAACAGGGAGCAAGGCGTGAATGTTAACCAAAGGCGAGCCGTTTAATGTGGCTGGTAAAAGGTACAAACAAAAGGCAAGGCAAACTGAAGCAAACTAAACACAAACCTAAACTGGGAATTCTAAACAAACACTAAGAAAAACCTAGACAAGAAACTTGGAGGGGAGGCATGGCATGGGAAACATGGCGTGGACAACAGACGACCTGACAATGACACACTGAAAACAGAGGACTTAAATACACAAGAGGTGATTAGGAGAAGTGGGAACACATGGAGGAACAGCTGACTGACATGAGTCTAATGACAGGACAAGGGAAGTGAAACTAAAATACAATGAATAAGGAACACACGACTCCTTCAAAATAAAACAGGAAACATGAGACAGACATGATAATACAGACTAGATAACATAAGACACGCAGCATGAACACAAAGGGGCAAGGGAGATTTCACAGGGATTGAAAACACAAGTGGGAACTAATAAGCAAATGAACATAGGAAACCTAATGAGCTTAAACCTACTATAAACATCAGAATGAACTAAAACTCAAAATACTGGGTCATAAGACCCAGGATCGTGACAATCTGATCATTTCATACAGAAAGTTTGTTTTAAGAACATGACAAGACAATTACTAATGAGCACCCAACATTCACCATTTATTGTGCCATCTTAGTCATCTGAGAAACAGAAAAATCAGTGACGTAGCTCATCAGGCTCACAATCCATCAAAACTCAAAGGTTGCTCCCTGTGAAACAATAAATTTGAACTTGGTCTTGAGCCCAGTTTGGGTGAAGATTAAATTCTGACCAATACTCTAGGAGCAGTAGTGATTCTTGTGAAGTAACAACATAAAGTCTGCATTAATGTAATGTATCAACGGGACACTTGCTATTTTAGAAAAGTTATTCTTTACATTTGCAAAATTTTTAAACTTCATTGTGCTCAGTCACACCTGTTAGCATAAAACATGAAATATTAAAATAGTACAAAACCTTTGATAAGTGACAGCAAAGATCAGTTTACAACAACTAAGACATCAAACTCTTGTATTTGTCTTCGTTTACAATTGCAACAAATTCCACAGAACCAATATCTCTGAAAATGACTGCATGCTTCTGAAACATTGGATAATATGAATATTTCAGAAACAGTTTGAGTCTGCTCAATTGCAAAACAAAGGAAAAACTACTGACTTGCATGAGATAAGCATGTGCAGAGTCCACCATTATATTGTTGTTCACATAAGTTTCTTAAACCATGAACAAATGAGTAATTGTCTAATCTGGAATGTAAAGTGTCGTCATTTAGTGACATACAAAAGTGAGAATGAGAATTTGCAAGAATAAAAAACAAACAGTAAAATAAAAACTGTCCTTAACACTAAGGCAATTGTATGCTGTGAGCATACAATTACAGTTCTGCATGGCTTTCTGCAAGAGTCTGTTTCTTAGACCATGCACTAGTGAGATGCACTGCCTTCCACCAATGTTCATTAGGATGTTCTGAATGACTTCAAAGATGTCCTTAAGTTCCTTTGGATAGTCTATGTTGAGGGCAAAAAGAAGGCCCATCAGCATGGAAATGGCACTTGAGACATCCCTCAGATTAGACAGGATTACTGCCGCCTCAAGGACAACCAACACATCGATGAGGTCTTCTTCTTTCACCATCGCAATGCCAACTTTCATCCTCTTAGAAAACGTGTCTTCAATACCTGTCGGCTATAAAAGGGTTCAAAGACAAAAAAAAGAAAAAAATTACACAATTACAATTACACAATATCCCTTGTGCTTAAGAATTCATGTCTTTCCAAAGAAGAGCCATACTGATGCCTTTATGATGGTGATTGGCTTTGGGTAACACTTATTAGTTGTTAAAGTTTTTTCAGAATGAGATATGCACCCCCATGTTACAAATCCATTTCTTGCTTTAAACAAAGACCATGTTCATAAATAACTGAGCATGTCTTCAATTGCAGAATTCAAACAATTTTCAATTTAAATGGTAAATGGCCTGTATTTGTATAGTGCTTTACTAGTCCCCTAAGGACTCCAAAGCGCTTTACACATTCAGTCATTCACACACATGGGTGGATGACTGAATCGTGGCTCAAGAGTTGACAGTTCGTCTTATAATTGGAAGGTTGCCGGTTCGAGCCCCGGCTCTGACAGTTTCAGTCGTTGTGTCCTTGGGCAAGACACTTCACCTGTTGCCTACTGGTGGTGGTCAGAGGGCCCGGTGGTGCCAGTGCCCGGCAGCCTCGCCTCTGTTAGGGCGGCTGTGGCTACAATGTAGCTTGCCATCACCAGTGTGTGTGAATTTAAATCTACTTATGCTTAATATTGGCTGTGCTCTAAACCAAATGTGGCTGAGAATACATGAAATGTGCAAACTGCAGCTACACTACAGGATCAGATTATGGCTCCATAGACAATGCTTCTTTAATCAGTTTATTGATTAAAGTTTATTTTCCCCCTATATTAACAGCATGAAAAAAAGAGCATATAGACATGGCTGAACAGGTTGCATAATTGGCACTGAATATCAACATCCACCTTTACCCAGCTGCCCAATGACTCTCGGCCAGTAACCTTTAATTGCTTACCCAGTCTACACAGTCTCTTTTCCAGGGTCCAGGACATTTCACCAAAGTATTGCCCCCCACAGCTGTAGCAGCCACTGCAGCCCCTTAAATATCCTAATATCTCTGCCATTACAATATACAATGTGAGAAATCAAACGTAAAGCTGAAGTGAACAGTACAGCAGCGAAATGTCAAAGACCCTGGTGAAGACATGAATAAACACAAGACACTAATAATATCAATGCTAGCTTGCCAGTTAGTTTCTCTGAAACCCAGACCAAATCCAGTGTCAAAGATCTTGTAATAATACATTTGGTGAGGAAAAAGTACACATGTTATCATGTGGCATCCATTGTTTCATAGATGCCACATGTTTAATTTAAAATCCACTGTGGTGCTGTCATTATTAAATTTACTAAAAGAAACAATGCTAACCTTCACAGTCTTGAAAGTGTGTGAGGGATCTTCCTTTAGAAAATGAGGTCCTCTGTCCTCTTCCTTTGTGTAGGGCTCTGGTCAAAGAAGTCAAAAAGAAAACAAAAACACGTTTTAAACAGTGTTTATGAAGCATGTAGACAGCTCCAAATTCACAGCTTTTTGATACATAATTCCATCAATATATGATTATCATTGGAGATTTTGAATCAGGCTTATCAGGACATTCAAGTAGAATATGATATCCAACCTACCACCAATATACATAGATTCTGTAAAAGTTACCACACTAAATGTCCGGTTGTGAAATATGATGACAGACTTTACTTATCAGCTTTCTTTCAATGAGTTCATCAGTTGAACTGGATAACCTAAAACTTAAACAAAGGAGAACATTTTGCAGTTGAACACTTACATCATCATCGAAGCATTTTATGGGCCTAGTCAGCCCTCCTATGCCGCTCTTGATTTTGTACAGCTCCACGAACCTCTCCATAATGGTCAAGCACAGCAAAAAGGAACCCTTTCAGGTCAACAGATGTAAGACGGGCAAATTCTGCTTCAACCTGAGCAATAGAAGAAGAGGGGTGGAGAGTACAGGCAGAATAAAAAAAAGATTCTTTGAGACCCAAATTTAAGCAAATGGTCATCTGAGGCCCATTAGAGAAAACACAAACACACAAAAGCAAACAAACAAAAAGATGCACTTTACCTGCCGTTCAGCAAACAAGAAGTTCAGAGAACAATAAGCTCAGTCTTGAAATCTTTTAAAGTAGAATGATTGTGAAAATGACTTATGTGATGTAAAACTTTAGTAAATGTGCGATTAAAAGAACACTGAGTAAAAGGACAAGTAACAGTTTCCTTATTCCTCAGATGTTTACCTTGATGAGCAATACTGTTTTAGTCCAACTGCCTCATTAAAGTTACACAACAGGCAACAGCTAGCAAGTCCATTACATACTCCCTTTTTAGATCTGAAATACTGTGCAGATTCTGTGTATATGTAGTGGACAGCAATTTACCCAAAAGAGCGCAAAGTTTGCAAGTCCACCTCATTTAAATGACAAAGACAGATGTGATCATCTAGACCTGTGAAAATAAATTAATGGCAAACCTGCAGTTATGGATGTTATTACAACCACAAGAACCTAAACAGTCTGCTCCATTGCTTTTGTTAATGAATCATTTGTTGGTAGCACATCTGAATATTTAGTTTATGCCACCTGCATGCGATCATCAATAGTGCCATATTACTTCTTAAGAAGTACCCTGACACTACAATCTTTATATCATTTGTTCTACAGAGCTATTAAATTACAATATAATCTGAGGTGTTTCCAGTATGACAAAATGCACAAATTGTAACTTACCATTTGACTCCACTGACAAAAATAAATCCCCAGCATCAAGTTTGGCTTCACAGACCTAAAATAAGTAAAATAAAAATATATGTTATAATTATATTGTTTTCGCCTTTTATTCATGTTTGCTAATTTTCTGACATATAAACAATGTTAGTTTTGTTACAATACAGAGAATGCAGTTTAATTAAAAGGTAAATTATGCAAAAAAAAAAAAACTTCTGCAGTATACCATGCCAAAAATCAGTGTCTCTGATGCCAATTATTTTATCACTACAGCTCTTTTAGTATGGAAACTCACACAATCTAGTCATACTGATCACAAGAGTTCAAAAATAAGTTAAAATAGTGAGCTGTTGTTAAGCATAAAGCATTTCAGGGTAACAAATAACTGCACAATAGAATTAAAGCAAAAAATAAACACACTGGAGGACTATCTGATAAAAACTAATATAATGCTGGTTTGTAGACCATATTTTGTCTCTGTCCTCAGTGCACTCTTGCAGCTTAGCATGCAGCAGTTAATAACAACTTAAGTGATTACATAGGGGTAAACAGATGACAACAAGCATCGGAGTCCTGCCAAAAAGTTCTTTTTGAACCCAGCCAGTTATTGGAAATATTGCCAAAATGAACTTCCACCAAAATACAACAGCCTGTGAACTTGAAAGAAATTTACAAGTACAGAGACAATATGAAATAAGCTTTATTAATTAGCTGAGTTAGCTTGCTAATATCGCAACAGTGGTTGAGTGCACAACCTTAAAGCTAGCGGCACAATACTTGTGATTTGGTCAGCGCCACATTAAACCCATAAAAAAGGCCATATGTCAGTTTATTAGGTCAAGTTTGGTCATGACACACAAGCTGGACCTTGTCGGCTAAAGTTACATTAGCAAAAGCAAACATTTCGGTAAAAGAGAAAAACACACATCATGCCATAAATTCAAAACATGTTCCAACTTTTGTAGCTCTCTTTCCTTATAGTTATAACCAATGTTACTCACCTTGAAAGCATATTCCAAAGAAGACGATTAGAAAACGTCCAAGTAAAGTGAGCATGTCGTTAACCGCCAATTCCCCATGATGCACCTCGGTAGCAGTCACGTGGGACAGTTTTGAATCCTGCTGTGCTCAACTTACCCGCATTGTCAAGTTCACATAAGTTTCTGATTTAGCTGGACATGAGTTTTCAAGTTAGCTTTTTTTGGTGTAATTGGGATGTTTTTAACTTGTAATTCTATGTTATAACAACAACTTCAGTCATCTATCGTCAAACTGATATAGAATAATATGTTGAAATAACAAACAGCTAGAATTACATTTTACAGTGCACATCTTCTCGAGCTCTTCTCTGAGCCCTTGGTATTTCTCCAGCTTCTCGTGTTCCTTCTTCCTGATATTGCTGTCATTCGGAACCGCTACATCGATCACTACAGCCGTCTTCTTCTGTTTGTCTACCACCACTATGTCCGGTTGGTTAGCCACCACCATTTTGTCCGTCTGTATCTGGAAGTCCCACAGGATCTTAGCTTGGTCATTCTCCACCACCCTTGGGGGCATCTCCCATTTTGACCTCGGGACTTCCAGGTTATACTCGGTACAGATGCTCCTGTACACTATGCCGGCCACTTGGTTATGGCGTTCTATGTATGCCTTGCCTGCTAGCATCTTGCACCCTGCTGTTATGTGCTGGATTGTCTCTGGGGCATCTTTACACAGCCTGCACCTGGGGTCTTGCCTGGTGTGATAGACCCCAGCCTCTATGGATCTTGTACTCAGAGCTTGTTCTTGTGCTGCCATGATTAGTGCCTCTGTGCTGTCTTTCAGTCCAGCTTTGTCCAGCCACTGGTAGGATTTCTGGATATCAGCCACCTCCTCTATCTGCCGGTGGTACATACCATGCAGGGGCCTGTCCTTCCATGATGGTTCCTCGCCTTCCTCCTCTTTCTTGGGTTTCTGCTGCCTGAGGTATTCACTGAGCATGCTGTCAGTTGGGGCCATCTTCGTGATGTATTCGTGGATGTTTCTTGTCTCATCCTGGACTGTGGTGCTGACACTCACCAGTCCCCGGCCCCCTTCCTTCCGCTTAGCGTACAGCCTCAGGGTGCTGGACTTGGGGTGAAACCCTCCATGCATGGTAAGGAGCTTTCTTGTCTTTATGTCAGTGGCTTCTATCTCCTCCTTTGGCCAGCTTATTATCCCAGCTGGGTACCTGATCACGGGCAGGGCGTAGGTGTTGATGGCCCGGATCTTGTTCTTACCGTTCAGCTGACTTCTCAGTACTTGCCTGACCCTCTGCAGGTACTTGGTGGTTGCAGCTTTCCTAGCGGCCTCTTCATGGTTCCCATTCGCCTGCGGGATCCCCAGGTACTTGTAACTGTCCTCTATGTCTGCAATGTTGCCTTCTGGTAGTTCGATCCCCTCAGTTCTGACTACCTTCCCTCTCTTTGTTACCATCCGACTACACTTCTCCAGCCGGAACAACATTCCAATGTCATTGCTGTATAGCCTGGTAGTGTGGATCAGTGAATCGATGTCTCGTTCACTCTTGGCATACAGCTTGATGTCATCCATGTACAGGAGGTGGCTGACAACCGCTCCGTTCCGTAGTCGGTATCCGTAGCCAGTCTTGTTAATGATCTCACTGAGGGGGTTCAGGCCTATGCAGAACAGCAGTGGGGACAGAGCATCTCCTTGGTAGATCCCGCACTTGATGGTGACTTGTGCTATGGGCTTGGAGTTGTCCTCTAGTGTTGTATGCCACATCCCCATTGAGTTCCCGATGAAGGCTCTTAGGGTCCTGTTGATCTTGTACAATTCTAGGCATTCCAGTATCCAGCTGTGGGGCATTGAGTCATAGGCCTTCTTGTAATCAATCCAGGCAGTGCACATGTTGGTCAGTCTGGTCTTGCAGTCTCGGCTGACTGTTCTGTCTACCAGTAGTTGGTGTTTTGCGCCTCTGGTATTCTTGCCAATCCCTTTCTGTGCCCCGCTCATGTATTGACCCATGTGCCTGTTCATCTTAGCCGATATGATGCCTGACAGGAGCTTCCATGTAGTACTGAGGCAGGTTATTGGTCGGTAGTTGGATGGGACCGGTCCCTTCTTGGGGTCCTTGGGGATCAGGACCGTCCGACCTTCAGTTAGCCATTCCGGGTGTCTCTCATTAACTAGCAGCTGGTTCATTTGTGCTGCCAGACGCTCGTGGAGTGCAGTCAGCTTCTTCAGCCAGTAGGCGTGAACCATATCGGGCCCTGGTGCTGTCCAACTCTTCATACTGGAGACCCTTTCTTGGATATCTGCCACTGTGATGGTTACTGGACCCTGTTCAGGGAGGTCGCTATGGTCTGCCCTCAGATCCACTAGCCACTGAGCATTGCTGTTATGGGTTGCGTCCTTCTCCCATATGCTCTTCCAGTATTGCTCCGTCTCCAGCCTTGGTGGTGCCATTCTCTTATTGTTCCCTTGCCACTGAGCATACACCTTTGCTGGTTCTGTTGAGAACAGCTGGTTTATTCTCCTGCCTTCTATCTCTCTGGTGTACCTCCTCAAGCGGCTGGCCAAGGCTGTGAGTCTTTGCTTGGCAGTTTCCAAGGCCTCAGGTATGGACAGCTTGCTGTATTTCTTATGCACCTTCTTTGTCGCACCTTTCTGCAATTCTGTCAGTTGGCTAACCTCCCTCCGTGCTACTTTGATCTTGCCCTCTAGCCTCCTTCTCCATGGAGGGTATTAGGTAAATTACAAATTTAACTGATTAGTTTTGTAAACTGTGTTCTAGAAGCTGCAGTTCAAGCAGAGTAAAAATGATTCAGCAGCAGATTAGAATCAGGTACAAAAACATTTACAAATGTTTCTAACTCACCAAATTTCTATGTTTATTTGTAAGTAAAGATGGTTTTGAAATGCAAATCACTGCATTCTGGTTTTAGTTACACTTTACACAATATCCAAACTTTCTTCAATTGGGCTTGTATAAATATATCTTGTCATACCTGGGTTGCAGGTGCCATGATGGTCTTAATTTTTCTCCCTTGTACTCCAACCTTCTTGGCATATATCTTCATAAGGTTTGCCGAATAACTATCCAGCTGGGAGAAGAACTTGGACTGCAAATGGATTGTTGTAATCCTCTTGAATTCTGCACTCTGTCACGGTCTGCGGTGGGCGGACCGTGTGTGGGAGTGTGAGGTTCCAGGTGCAGACACAGACGAGGAGACAGTACTGAATTTGAAACGAAAAGCGAGCCTTTATTTGGGCTGATTAACGTGGCAAACAACAGAAAGCACTGAGGCAAGACTAAACTAGAAGCTGAACTGGGAAAACTAAGAACTGACACTTAACTCAGACAGCAGGGAAGGCTAAGACAGGGTGACAGTGATGCACATGACGGTGACGACTATGAACAGGACTCTGTGCTGGAACAACAAAGAACTATGAAACATATACACGTAAGTAACATGGACATGACCAGCACAGAGTCCTGAAACCTGGCGTAACATGGGGGAAGTTGAACAGACGACGCGGCGATGAACAAAGGAAGACTGAGGACTTAAATACACACATGAGGTGATCAGGGGAAGTGGAGACACATGAGAACACAGCTGACTAGAATGAAACATAATGACAATACAGGGGAGTGTAACACTAACTACAATGAACAAAGAACACCAGACTCTTCCAAAATAAAACAGGAAACACAAAGACATAGACATGGCATTAACTTGACAACAAGATCCATACAGACATGAAACATGACAGGTAGATGCATGGACCAGGGAGAGATGACAAAAAGGGACTAAGAAACCAAGGACTAAACTGCAAACTAGAAAACGACTAGATGCGTTAAACTACAACATGTGGATACAAAAATATGCATTAGAACTCAAACACTGGGCCTCACGGCCCAGTACCGTGACACACTCACCTGCAAAAGGCAGAATAATAATCCAACAGACAAAACTCAGTTTGGCTAATAATAAGAATACATTTATAACTGAGATTTACACAGCACCTTTCAAAAAAACCCAGGATACTTAAAAAAGGAAGATACCACAAATAATTAACAGGGGATTGTGTTGTCATTATTCAGTACACTTAAAAGTCAGTCAAGTCTGTTCAATACATGTGAATGCATAATCCATTCATTTCTTGTATATTAGGTTCCTGCATTGATATTTGTAGCTGAGCTAACACAGGCTGCTTTAGCTGACCTTCAGTAAATCCCATTTGGTCACAAGTTCCTTTTATATAATAATTCAGTGGAAGCAAAATATTGATGGTTTTTTTTCAAACCCATTCAATTACCTCGCACACATGGAAGAGAGCTGGTCACCTCATTTTGAAATCAGCGATCATCAGTGCTTCAAGTACTACCTCTTGCCTTCTGAGAGCAAAGGTCTTCTCCATCATTGCAGCCACCCTGTGGTCATTGTTTTTTTTCTTAACTTCTGACACGAGGTCCACTCTGATTTCTTCTAGTGTCTCTGCAGTTTCACCAGCTGGATAAGTGGGGCAGTAATTCACTTCAGCTTTTTTTGGCTTCTTCACGCCATATGCAGGAGTACATTTGCCATCAGGTTTATGTTTTAAGGAATTCACAGTAACTTCAGGGCATCCAAGCTGTCTAAGCTTTGTTCGGTAGTTAGCAAGTTTATACTTCAAGCTTGTTTTCCATCCGCCATATCCAGTGACTGAACCAGGCTCTTTCAAACATGGATGGGTTGTTACAAGAGCTTCTGCTACCTCATCAAACTCCCTGTCAGACTTAATTTTATGATCAGGATTCAACAAAGCTCCAGTTTCTTTGAAAGCAGCATTGGCCCTGGCCAGCTGTAGTTGAGTATCATAAGAGAACCGGGGAATGGGGAAGACATCGGGCCATGCAGTGGCTCTTGAGGACGTAGATTCAGGAGAAGACAATATGTCTGTATCAAATGAATTCCCAGGAGATGAAAGGGATGAGGAGTCATCTAGAGTGCGGGAAGTGGCATCAGATGAGTAAAGAGGGAGGAGTGGCTCACCAGGCTCGACAGGTGCAACTGAGCTAAAGATGACCTTGATGGTACTTTTGTCCTGGATGTCTGACATTGACTCCAAGTTGGTGAATTCATTCCCAAATTCTGCATCCATGAAGCGAAGCCTGAAGACCCCATTAACTCCACACTGTCCCTTTATCTGGTGAACTAGCTCACTGACAGACACTGGCATCCCATTTGGAAGGATCAATCTCCGGGAATCATTTTCTCCGAGAATGATTCTGAGTTTCACCATTGCAGCCATTTCACAACAGCCTAAAAGAGGAAATTAAGACAACGTTAACCGTTTCAACAAGGGTAAATCTGATTTCAACAAAGCAATTCGGATAAAAGTGTGGCATGCTATGTCCATTAAAATGGATGTAAATAAAATAATGCCACATTAATTTTCAATATATTTTAGATTTATTAGACTGCCTGTCATAAAAAGGACTCTTTTGGACTCTTTCCTTTTCAGTGAGTTCAACATTTTACCATGTTGAACAGGAGTGAAGAATTTCAAAATGAATTATTCACATTATGTAACCAAATTTAAACTGGAATTCTCTCAGAGTAAAATTAATAAAGCATAACATTCTCTTCAGGAATTAAAATAAATAATTGTAATTTCCTCCTCAGTGTACTAAAAACATACATCAATTGTTAAGTAAACTACTGTGCAACAGTTGCAACTTACAAACTTACATTTCAACAGCCCATAAATAAAATGTATATTTATCACAAAAGTTTCTGTGGTAGAGCCCAACTAGCTTATTTGCAGAGGTTAAGTTATAAACAATATCTACATTTGAAGTAGCTATGTCTTTCATATTAGGCTTTTATACTTGTGCTAGCTTGACATTGTGCTATATTGTTGCACTAACGTGTTAGCTAGCTAGAATGGCATAAACAGACAGATTTAAAAAACACAAAAAAAACAAATGTGAATAAATATCACTGAAAAGAATAGACAAACTAATGATATCTTTGCGCAAAAAGTATTTTCATCTGGATGGATGAAGACAGATTCACTCTTACCTTTCCAAGATGACTGCGAAGCAAACAATGTGGTTTCCTGCCTCCTGTGGTTAAAATCACCCATGATCTTGTGATATCGCGAGTCTTTAAGGCAACTAACCACTCTCGTTAGATTTTATCATGTCATATCAACAAGAATAAATTTAAGAGGTGCTAAGTTGGTAAATTTCATGCAGATCGTATATGATTTAATTAAGTTCACCTTGGAAACATAAATTAATTTTGTTAGAGACTTGTAAATGCAATAACCACTCAATTTCACTTTTTTGAGTGTACATAACATATTATGCCTATACTTTTATGAGTATTAAACTTTTGAGTGATAACGCCTGACAGGATTTTGAAAGAGTTGAAAGAAAATGTCATAGTACAAACTGTATAATCACAATAAATAAATAAATAAATAACAAAGCTATTAAATATATTGGTATCTCAAAATATTTTTGCTTTTGTTTATGTATTTTTTCTACACTAAAACCCTGGTAATATGTAATATCGAGGTAAAAGCACCACAGAATACACCCTTAATCTAAGGATCTAAGGTAAAATTAGTTTATCTGAATCCATTAGTTTTAGTTAACAGTGTCTAATGCTCTAACAGCTTAGTATTTGCTTACTGATTCAGCAGATACTTCCATCCCATTTATCCCTCCTGAATTTAATTCTGTTATAGGATAAACACTTAATAAATGTCTTTGTTAGCTATCTACTGCTAACAATGATCCAATGTCAAATTACACTGCAGCAGTGTACTATCCATGGATATAATAGAATGGATGGACAATTTTTAATTGATAGTTTTTCAGTTTTCCTCTAATATTAATGATATCCAGAGTTAGCATTTTTTCTTCAGGTCTGTTATGGTTCAACGTGGGGGACTCAAGCGCAGGACTCCAGAATCAGCTGAACACAAGAATTTATTTACAGAGTTCACCAGGTGTATATAAAGGAAGTGCAAGGCAGTGCTATATACAACAATGCGGGGGACAGGGCTCCAGGGAAATCCAAAGGGGGGAATCTCTTGTTCTCCAACTCTCCACACTCACGACCGCAGTTCCTTTCTCCACACTTGACACAAAGATTCACACAGGGAATGTTATCCAGGAGGTCTGTAGGCGAGGAAACGAGAATGAGTTACAATGTTCACAATAGACACTTGACTTAGCTTGAGCTGTAGCTTGATTTAGCTTGAGCTGTAGCTTGAGTCTCACTGATCGTTGTCTACCACGATCCAGCGAAGACCAGCAGACTCCTCCTGGCTTAAATGCCGATCACCTTGATGGGCATCAGGTGTGTTCCCCTTCAGTGGGCGTGGGCCGAGGGCGTGAACCCACAATGAGTTCCGCCCCGGCGACAGAGAGGAGGACAGAGAGAGCGAGAGAGAGAGGAAAAGGTTGAAATGGCCGATCAGCGTCTGGCTGATCCCCCAGGCCGTGACAAGGTCCATGAAAACATCTCAAATAAATTTAGCTTAGAGGCTAAAGAGATAAAGCCTGTGCACTTTAGTTTCTTCCATAATGATAATCAATATTAATCTGGTCAGTGTTACAGTTTCTGCATGTAATACCTTAAATAAATACTCCATACCTTGCAGAGTGCAGGGGCTGAGGGTAACCACCCATCTGTGACTCTTTGGGCTTTTCAGTGGTTTTCATTGCAAACTTTTCCATATCTGTTTGGTGATGTCCCTGGTTGGGGATTTTCTTTTTCTTTTTCCCCCCTGTTTCTGGGTCTTTTCATTTCAACATACTGTGCTGTTAATTTTAAAAATATGTTATAAAATGCCATGTCATCTCTTCACAGTGAAAAGTCTATGGGTTTTAGATGCCACACAAAAAGGTTAAATATTACATATTGATTAAGTAAGTAATAAAACAACAATAGCAATGTGTCCCTGTGACCATAATTGTGTCTTTTTTTTATCTCAACTTTAGCTCTAAGCAAGAATCTAGAAACAGCTGTGCTTAAAGTTACCAATGATATTATGATGTAGAGATGGCACGATACCACTTTTTTATGTCCGATACCGATATCATAAATTTGGATATCTGCCGATACCGATATAAATCCGATATAGGGTATTTCATGATCAATAAAATGTTTTTTAAATATCTTGCTGCATTTTGTATAAGTTCATACTCAAGTTAAAAAAAAAACCCACTAAAGCTATTCTGTTAAACCTGTATGCAAAAAATACACTGCACCCAAAATATTTCATAGTTCAGCAATACTGATCAATCTAATAAACTTAAACCTACACCATCCTCCCTATTCTGGTATTTTAAAGAGTACTTAGTGGAAATATTAAACAACCTAACTAATAGGGTTGCCAGCTCCGAGCAAAAAATAAAAAATAAAAAATAGGGAACCACCCCCCCACCCTCATAATGCTTAATTGACGTAATCAACTTTAATTTAAATCACGTGTAAAAAAAAATGCACAGTAGTCAATAATTTTTCTACAGTAATTAAATAGATTCAACATGAGTTTCCCGCCTTTGAGTACTGTAGCTTTCTAGGTTATAAATTTGACTTAGTAGTTACAATAATGGTTGTATACAATAATGGATTTCTATACATTTTACATCAGACGAAAACTTTGGTTGTAAGATTCAGATAATTATTCAAATCAAATCAAATCAAATCACTTTTATTGTCACATCACATGCGCAGGTACACTGGTACAGTACATGTGAGTGAAATTCTTGTGTGCGAGCTTCACAAGCAACAGAGTTGTGCAAAATACAATAATGTAAAACAAGCAAAATATAAAAATGGCTAATCTAAAAAGTAATAAATATATGTACAATATGTAAAGGTATATACATTACTGAATGTGTATACTAAATATGTTTTTCTACGTGTGTGTGTTTGAGTGTGTATATAGTATGTATATACATGTTTTACAAATGAAATAAAGTAAACAATAAAATAAAAAGTAAACAATAAAATAAGATATATAAAATATACAGATATATAATATAATATATATATTATTTATTAAAAGCCAGACATGACAATTAGAAAGAAAAGTATGTTTTTGTGCCCCCCTTTCCCTGTTAATGCCCTACCTGGCCCCCTGGCAAAACCTTGCTAGACCCACCCCTGCACAGTTATCAGCTGTCAGCAACGTAGTAAAGGATCCTGGTGTAGAAAGTAATATTAAATAAATTCTAACAACAGCTTATTATGTTTAAACGTGCTGCTGTTGTTTATCCGCTGGTTTCCTCTTTCTGGCGCAAAGTGGGTGATAAACAAACGAGAGAAGGGGGTCGCAACAGAAAAGCCGATCAGCTGATCGTTGATCAGTTTCATGATTGAAGTAGCAGCAGGAGAGGAAGGGAGAGAGAGGCAGTCATGCCATATATCGGTTGTTAAACTTAACGTGGGAATGCTTTATGAACATTCAGAGTTGAACTTACACACTTGCTTTACTTCTCTGGGATAGCTTTCTCTGAGATGAAATGCTGGTTTGGAAGCACGTAGCAAGGCTCCAAATGCTCAACCAGACCGCCGACAGGTCTCACACGCCACAGCCGCTCTATCACGAGACGCACACTGCTCCGACGTGCTAAGGTCATGAGCTGGGTTACACTGTGTCGCTAGTTTTGTGAGATGCTTTTGTGATATTTAATGGATCGGATTACATTTTTTATTTCTCTCCTATATCCGATCCAGTAATTTCGGTCAGTATCGGTCCGATACCGATACGTAATAACGGATTGGTCCATCTCTATTATGATCTCCTGACATCATAATAGACATCATCATCTATATTATGATGTCAGGAGATTCTGGAGAATACACAGCGTTGGTCTTACTAGACCTTTCCTCAGCTTTTGACACAATTAATCATACTATCCTAATAAAAAGACTGAAGAATCTGGTTGAGATGTCCGGTCTGTTTTAAAGTGGTTTTCATCCTACATCCTAATCTGGTGGGAGTTTTAATGTGTCTGCAAAACAGATTATGTCTAAATGTGGAGTCCCTCAAGGCTCTGTGCTGGGACCTATTTTCTTTTTAATATATAGACCAGATATTAATGATATTCAGCAATACTGCTCTTTTACGCCTTCAGAGGTTCACAAACTGTCTGCTTTAATTAATTGCTTAACTAACGTTAATCAATGATTAAATAAAAACTATTTACAGCTAACCCCAGATAAAACTGAAACTTTGATTATTGCTGATTAATTGATTATTGCTGTTTAATGTTGGAAATTGCAGTGTCCAACATTAACCTCCTAAGAACCGAACTCTTCCATGGCATACATTATTAATTTCTCTTTGATATTTGGATATATTGGGACCCGATGAATGTAAAAACAAAGAATTACCAGATTTTTTTTTTTTTTACCTGATTTTTATTTCTAAGATAAATGAGAACCACATATGAGGACATTCGTTTAAAATTTCGGTATAACAGTGGCAGTATAATGTCCTCGTAAGTGAATATCAGGCCCTTGTAGACCAAAATTGAGTATTTTGGTCTAGACAACCCAAAATGTGATGTTCACATATTCTGGCGCCAGGTCCCAGGAGGTTAATCAGAAATTGGGTGATCCTGGTCACTCGCAGAATTGTAGCCTCAGAAATTTAGGTGTTATTTTTGACAAAGCTTTTTTCCCAGAAATATAACTTAAAACAGACAGTAAGAACTAGCTTCCTTCATTTGAGGAACAGCTCAAAACTTCAATCAATGGTGTCAGCAAGTGAACTTGAGATGATAATTCATGCTTTTGTCTCTACAAGACTGGACTATTGTAATTATCTATTTACGTGTCAAGAAAGGGCTGAATAGTTTCCAGGTTGTCCAAAACTCTGCAGTGAGACTATTGACTCTCTGAAACAGAGGAACTCATAACCCCTGTTTTAAAGTTGCTGCACTTTTTAAATTTTATTTGTAACTTTTAGAGCATTATATGGAGAAGCCCTTCCTTGTATTGTTGATATGATTCATATATAAATATATATACACCTCTTCTCGTAGCCTGATGTCATAGAATCAAAACCTTTTAGTGGCCTCTCACACCTGCTTCAAAACTATTGCACCCAGACTGTGGAATGCACTGAACTCTGTGAAGACTTAAATGACTTAAAGGGCTTAAATGCTTTGATGATGCATTTATGATTGTATTATTTTCTGTTTTTTTGTGGCATTTGTCTGCGAAATCTGCTGTATAAATAAACTTTTATTTACTTACATATTGATGTTATTTTAAAAAGTGACCTGCAGTGTAAATGCCATGTCACAGTATCAGGTTGCATTGTCTCTTGCCACTTGTAGGGCCCTCAATTTTATGGGTAGGAACAGAATTTGTGTAGGCATCAGTTCACTGTAGGAAATAATTTTGCGAGCTGTTGATCTGTTAATAATGACTATCAATCTCATCTTGAATGTATTTCTTGGCCTATAATATGACTATTTTGCATTACCTCTGTGCCATTTTTATTGACTCTGAGCATTTTTATAATCATCAGTCACTGATGTTTACATTGTTTTCAGCTGCATAATGTTTTGTCAGGGTTTATTGTGCAGTGCAGTCATGCTTTGTTCCAAGATACAAAGCATGACTGCAACTTAAAATACTAATCTTTAGAGTACACACAAAAAACTGACAGAATAAGTTCCAAGACCCAATGAAGTAGATCTATTGGATATCAGAGGTGAATTCAGGTGTGAGCTGAAAGAGTTTGTGGTTTTCTGGGGAGCCAGTGGAAAGTGGGCAGCAGGATTCCGTCACTGAGTAGTTAGCTGGTTGAACAAAGAGTTGAAGATTTACAGACTTGGTGATCTAGAGGATGAGGAATATAGGATGAGCATACTTGAAGCAATAGCTATCTAAGAAGATAAATAACATTGTTTTTGAAATATGTAACATTTGTCAAAGTATTAGAATTAAAACATCTCTTATATCAACATTAACAAAAAGAGATTTGTTGGTTCATCAGTTTTCCAGTATATTCTGTAAATGATGTTAATTGCTGTCTTTCACTCAGAACTGTGATTTTTATTATAAGTACAATATTTAACATGTCTACTGAAAATGAATTTCTAGAAACCAATGCAAAGTTCCCCTACACAAAATTAATATTCTTTTATGTCTATCTATATACATATATATTTAATTTTCTTACACAATGGATACGTTTATATATATATATAAAAAAAAAACAAAAAACACCCATCTCGCCCCTGCGGGCGGTTTATCCTTCAAGCTCGGGTCCTCTACCAGAGGCCTGGGAGCTTGAGGGTCCTGCGCAGTATCTTAGCTGTTCCCAGGACTGCGCTCTTCTGGACAGAGATCTCCGATGTTGTTCCCGGGATCTGCTGGAGCCACTCGCCTAGCTTGGGAGTCACCGCACCTAGTCCTCCAATTACCACGGGGACCACCGTTACCTTCACCCTCCACATCCTCTCGAGCTCTTCTCTGAGCCCTTGGTATTTCTCCAGCTGCTCTTCTATATCTATATATATCTATATATAGATATATATAGATATATATATTATTTGTAATGTCTTCCCTTACCTTTGCATGCTATACATAATTATTCTGGTATCAAACATAGAATGGCCTACTGAAGAGGAATGCCAACATGTCATTGCGACAGTGTTAATAAATAAACTAAATGATTTTGTATTGATTCATATTTTGAATGTTACCTTATTAAGAATATACTAAAAGTAATAATTGTACAAGAGAAATAAATGTAATTGCCTCGCTTATTATATGCCAATAATTTCCACTGAGTTTACTGTTTATCAACTTTAGAAATATGCAGCTGATGAAATAAATGGAGGTTAAATAAAGCTGTTTTTTTATTCCTGCTCCACTGAATTCCAGGAAACTCAAGGGTCTCATTCCGTGTTTTTCAAATCAGGTTGGCATTCACCATCCCACACACAAAGGCTTTGTTGGAGGCCTGTCCGGCTGTATAGTGTGTTTATAGTCATTTCCTTTTCTTCCTGAGCTGTTAAAATTCACACATACTCAGACACACACGCATACACACATAGTTACATGCATGCACACACACACACACACAGTAGTGGTGCTATTTCTTTACATCTCAATTTAAAGTTAGTTTGATTTCGTATATTCTCCATTCTAGAGCTTCAACAGTTTTACCATTTTACATCCAATATCTGTGCTACCTAGTCCAGTGTGTATTTTTTTAACTGTATTTTTTTTTAACAGATCTTGAACTTGAAACAGATTAGAGATTGAAAATTTTTATTTAGTCTGCATGATGTTTAATTATTTCGAAGATGCAGACCATCTCCAATTTTATATGAAAGCATTTGGTTTAAAAAAGGGTTGCTGAATTCAGTCCCCCCCCCCCCCCCCCCCCCCCCTTCCACTGTTGCCACCACCTCCCCCAGGCCATTCCGCACTAGACAAGGGCCAGACTGCCAACAGTTTACAAGCTGTCTGTCTGTCTCAAGTTCAACTTCAACATTCAACCTGGAGAACAAAAAATCAGTCTGCAATGCACACAGAGAAGGATGGCTAGAGATGGTGTGTGTGTGTGTGTGTGTGTGTGTGTGTGTGTGTGTGTGTGTGTGTGTGTGTGTGTGTGTGTGTGTGTGTGTGTGCGCGCGTGTGCGCGTGTGTGTGTGCGCGTGTGTGTGTGCGCGTGTGTGCGTGCGCGTGTGTGTGTGTGTGTGTGTGTGTGTGTGTGTGTGCATCTGCAGTCTGTTAAACATAAATTTGAGACGGAAAAAAAAAAGAGCTACAGTCCTGCATTCCTGATGTAAAGCACAAAGTATACCCTGGAGACGGTGTGTGTGTGTAGTAAATTGACACTTTGTTTTAATTTGTACTTAGTATAATTTATTGACTTTAGAATAACTGAATTTTATTGAGTATTGATTAGGTTTAGTTGTATAATTTGTAAAGTTTAGGGGTGATAAATAATAGTTTAATTTTAAAATTTAATACTGTTTTCCAGGCTTTATGCAGCCTTACTCATAACTCAGCTAAAGTATTTTATCATACTTTTTAGAATAAATACATTATCAATTTAAGTTCTTTGATTTAAGTTATTCAATTATAGAATTTAATTCTGATTTTGTTTTTTTGTTGTTTTTTGTGTTTATTTATGCTAAATAAAACATGACATTGCATACCTCTGTACACAGGCAAACTACAAAGTAAAGGCAAGTTTCCTGAATTCACAGGTATAGTGTGATACCATCTATCTCGCTGATCTCTTATATTAATCTCTAAACATGTTTGTGGTTGTACAAGTCAATCTTTTTAAAGCTGTCTTCCATGTATAAATTTATTTGCACACATAATGCATCTGATAATGAAATCATTGTGACCCCCCTTAAGTATAATATTTAATTTCACTTCACACCACTGTCAATCCTAGCTGTGGATAAATGTGTATAGGCAGCTTTCTTTTGAACATCTTTCTTTTCTTTTTTATGCAATTTCTTTTTTTGTTGTTGTTGTTTTAAGTCTAGTCAATTTAGTCTCTAAAAAATGGTTGGTTGGATCCAATGTTGAATTTTGACTAAGCATATAATATAATTTAACAAATATTAAAATTCCTCAGCAAAATATTAGCTGTGCACTGATATATAAACATATAAATGCCAGTGATGGGTGATAACCCTGAAAATTCCACAGTGAAAATGATCCACTCCTTTGAAAGCATAATATCTTTATTGAAAACCTTCCTGAAGAAAAGTACTGAATAATAATCTATAAAATGCACTTAATCATTAATAAAATAAATAAAGTAAATTTGAATGTTCTTTCTGATTCTTTCATATGTGTGTGTTACTGTATTCATTTTTAAATTGAAGATCACTTTATTTATATTTCAGATTGTTTTATTGACATTATATTTTTTATTTATTTATTTACCCTTGGTGTTTTTTGCTCTTAATTTTGTGACATTTTCAACAGATATTGTCAAGTTCTTAAAGAGTTACATAAAATTATAGTCTTGAGTCCTGCATTTTTTATATTTTACTAGGAACATGGGGACTAGGTACAGTAATTTGTGGAAACATATGACAACATGACTCCTAACAAAGCTTTCTTGTAATATCTTTAATATCTTTATCTTTAATATCTTGTATATCTAGCTCGGCATTCCAGCTCTTCTTTGGGTGCTGATTGCCTTTTATTCCATTCTCTTTCATGATGATCCCACATTGATTTAATAATTATGAGTTCAGGACTCTGGGGAGGAGTGTCCATTGTGTGTTTTTCAATCCAACGCATCTGCAGTTTGTAATGCTGTTTCTCTTCCTTAAAATGTCTTCTTGACAGCAATGGTTTCTGACCTACATTGCCTTCCATGCCAAGATATGCCAACTATTCAGCTATAACTCCTTGAAATAACCCATGGTGAAAAAAATGACTGCTGAATTGTGTTATCATTATCATTTTTATAGATTCAGCTAAAGAAATGGGGGTGGAGAGGATTATTTTTGTGGCAGGCTGCTAGTAACCAAGTGTATAAAAAATAAAATTTTTGTCTGTTATGTGTTTAAACAACACTGGTTACTACCTTCAGTTAGGTACCTTTTTATTTCTTCAGTGATTATTAAATGAGTGTTAAGTGGCTTAACAAACAAACAAAAAATAAAAATTCTTCTGACAACGGCCAGGCACAAGGAGTGGCCTGAAACGTAAGTGAAAATATAGCAATTATCGTAAGACCTTCAAAAAACTATGGCTCAAGTACAGTCTTAAAAATGACAAGTTTTGCTCCTAGTAAGGAAAATCTAAAGAAATAAGGGGTGACTCTAGCCCAGGGGTCTCAAACTCGTGGCCCGGGGGCCACTTGAGGCCCACGTCACCCCTACTTGCATATTGATGTGAAGAAATACAATGCAATTTTGCCCTTGAAGTTACTTTTTTTTGCTTGGGAGGATTTGTTTGTTGTTGAGTGCAATGTTAAAATAAGTTATTTAAAAAGCAAAAAATGATTTAATATGAAGGCAGTATGAGAAGAGAGTACAAACATGTGGATGGATTGGCTGTGTTAGTTCAGTGAGAGAGTTATTTGTAAAGAAAACAATTTTCACTGGCTGTCGAAAACTAATATATACACTTGTGTTTGCATTTTTATTTTGTTAAATACGAACAAAATGATAGCAGAAGTGCTGCCACGTGTCTGGTCAGAAAGAGAGTACCAATGTATTTATTTGGTAGTTCAGTGAAAGGCTTCAGTTAGTTAAGAGTGAGGGAAAAAAATTGTATTCACATTTGAAGTTAAACTAAGTTAAACTAAAAAAAAAAAAAAAAAAAGGAATATTTTCAGAAATATTTGCAGGTGTTTTCTTGTTTGTTTGCTTGTTTTGTACTAGTTGAACACTAAAGTGGCCCTCCAATGAGATGACAGTGCTAGCAGTGGCCCACAGCTCATTTAAGTTTGAGACACCTGCCCTAGACTTTTGCATAGTACTACATTAGATGCTGCATGCCTTTTTTTCTTTAGTAAAGATAAAAAGGCATGCTCAGTGAAAGACATATTTAAAATGCATGTGTGGATTAAAGGGATTTTCTATAGTTATGTGTGAATAAAGTGATAGCATGGTCCAGCTCAAAGGCTTGCTCTTTCATCTCCTCCTCCTCGCTGGTATGCAAAATAAAGGGGAGAAGTAACTTTGTGAGCTTCAGGTCTTCCATCAATTTTGTTGGTTTTAAAGAAGGAAAGAGATGGAGCAGTAAAGAAAGTCAACAGACCAGCAGAACACGCTGCTGTTTGTGAAGTTCAGTGTTAATTTTTAATGGTAACACACATGGGGCGATCGTGGCTCAAGAGTTGGCAGTTCGTCTTGTAATCGGAAGGTTGCTGGTTCTCGGTCGTTGTGTCCTTGGGCAAGACACTTCACCCGTTGCCTACTGGTGGTGGTCAAAGGGCCCGGAGGGGTCAGTGTCCGGCAGCCTCGCCTCTGTCAGTGCGCCCCAGGGCAGCTGTGGCTACAATATAGCTTGCCATCACCAGTGTGTGAATGTGTGGATGACTGAATGTAGTGTAAAGCGCTTTGGGGTCCTTAGGGACTAAGTAAAGCGCTATACAAATACAGGCCATTTACCATTTACATGCATGCGCCTCTTTTTGAAATATAAAGTATTATTTTCTTGATAGAAGCAATTAATCAACTCTTCATATATGCACCCAGCAGTTCAATTATGTGCATTCCCTGGTGCAGCCTGCTTTAAGCAAAAATAACTACTGCTGTCCGGTTCATTCTAATTAATACATCGTATGCTTTAATGTGCACTTGACCCTGGAGTTTCACTTCAGTTCTGCCAAATCGCCCTGGCAAAGCAAATAAAGTTGTATTTAATATTGTATTTCAATTTTTAACACTGTATTCTAAGCCACATATTTGAGCCTGTAGATATTACTGTAAAAATCTTCCTGCACACAGAAATCTCACATTTCATCTTTGATTGTATCTGAAGCATGTGTATACATATTCTATTTGTTTAATACAATTAACTGACTTCAAGCAAAGTATCCAATGAAAGAGAACAAAGAACTTTTAGAAGCAGGTCTGTTGAAGCAATTAACTTCAATTTGACACGAACACAAAAAGTGCATGTATTTAACACCAGTCAAGTTTTACAGAAGCATTTTCCTTTATAGTTTTACTTAAACTATTATATTTCTGCTGTCACCCTATGGAATTTATGGTCAGCACTCCTTGAGTGGATTTAGACTTTCTTTAAAAAGTTTACAGTGTCACTTCCATGAAATGGGCATATGAAATGCTCGGTGCAATGAAAACCATTTTCTGGTGGACTGAAATGTTCTCATTTAAAAGACATTGCCCAATGAAGCACAAAAATAAATAAAATAAAAATTACGGCCATGAAAAAGAAGCCATCAATATGATTTTGTGTAAATTATTTCTGGGGATTCATGGTAGAGATTTGGATATAGACCAAAACTGTTTTAAGACAAGAAATTCTGAAAAGTGTTTTAATTCAATAACAATTCCTGAATTTTAAAAATTTCTCTTACAATAAAATTGATTTTTCTTTGCTACATTTCAGGTTTGTTTGACCTTTTTACATGAATAACTGCAGAAAAAAAACAAAAAAAACAACCTGCACCTGTGGTCAAAACCACTTGGAAGGGACCACATGGAGATCAAGAAGGCACTCTTTGATAGTCATTTGAATTTTGGGCCACGAGGGTGACCAAATGTCCCTCAGAATGTGGCACAGCGTTTTTGTTCCCTGTGCCCCTGTCCCAAATCTTGAGGCACTGTGACTAGTTCTAAAGGACATTTAGAACTAGCAATTATTAGTCTGGTTTTTACCCACATCTATGTACATGAAAGGAAAGCTTTTTGTTATAGTCTGAAGAAGGTTAGCCAGTCTAATGCCCTACTCCTCAGCAGATAAGATAAGATGAGGCTTGATTATTCAAGACCTTGTATGTGAGGAGCAGGATTTTGAATTAAATTTTGGATTTAACAGGGAGCCAATGAAGGGAGGCCAATACAGGAGAAATATGCTCTCTCTTTCTAGTCCCTGTCAGTACTCTTGCTGCAGCAAATATTTAATATGATGGAAACTATCACAAACAAAAATGGAACAGCAGTATGTTCTGAGAAATTGATTTTTGGTCTTTTTTGCTAATGTTATTCATTTTCACTTTGGGGGGAAATGTTGTGTGAAATCACATAGTATATGTCTCAAGGTCTGGCTGTGTGGCAGGCAGGATGGGACCCAAATGCAGGACTCACGACACGAAAGAGTGAACTAAGGGAGGCAGCTTTATTTTGGGTGTACAAAAACTCAAATACTAAATACAAGAAAACTAAACCAAAAGCTAGACACTAGAAATAAGGATAAAACTTGTAAACTGAGAAACTAGAATTAAGCATTGCAAGGCTCATAGAGGAACATGCAGCTATAGCAGTAGCATGAAACAACAATGGACAGAGGAGAACACGGGGCTTAAATACACAAGAGAGTAATGAGGGAATGGGAAACAGGAGGGAAACACAGCTAGCACTAATCTGACATAACAAGACGAGGAGGAAGCAAAACTGAATACACTGAACACAGGAAGAGGAACTATCAAAATAAAAAAGAGAAACACACCAACCGAAGATACACACGTTTAACACAGTGACTGGGGAGACATAGGGAACATAGAGACAAAGTTGACTAGACATGAATGGGACACGGGAAAAGCACAGACATGGGTCAAGGGAACAGAGACTAAACACAGATAAATACTAAGGGAGAAAGAACTAACATCACTAAGAACTTAAGAAATAAAGATAACCAAAACCAGAAATAACAAAAGTCAAAGAATATTAAATCAGAATCTGAAACATAAATATTGGGTCACAGACCCAGTACTGTGACAATATGTGTGTCATAACTGGATAAAGTTTGCTAAAATTAACAGATATGACCCAAACAGTTATGCCAATCAATGGCTACATCCAAACATAAATACAAAACCTGTTACCAGACAGAAAAGCAATTGACCATAATTAAAGAGTATTGGCCTGAGCATATACCAACTATTGATTGAGATCATAAGGGCAAACCAAATTGTTGGAAATATGATATATTTGGCCTGTACAAACTAAATGATAATCCTGTATCAGCCACAATTTATTGTATTTTTATTTTTAGTTTAGATATCAAAATTTCAGAGTAACTCTCAGCATTGTTCACCTGTCCCACGTTGCCCCACATTTTATTTGTTAGAATCTGGACAGCCTATGTGAATATTAAACCCTTGTTTTGGACGCACAAAACTGCGTCAAAAAATGTTTCAAAGATCGTCAGCTATAGCACCCTCTTAAATCCGTCTACATCCTCTCCCTATAAACACTTTCAAATTTATTTGATGATAGCCCACATTGTGTGCGTTTCCAAACAAATTACCTTTACGTGAAAGTGGTTATCAAGCTACTCAACACATTCTGCATCTATAAAGCCTACTAACCACAATCTGTGTGTCTGGTAAAGAGGTGATAAGATCCGAGACAAGTTCCGGTCTGCCCCAGTTCTTAATAATAATAATAATAATAATAATAATAATAATAATAATAATAATAATAGTTTATTCATTCATTTCGGTTATGTTTGAGCATTAAAGTAAATGTTAAGAACTCGGTTTATCGCCCATAAAACACAGTCAAAGGATTTGTTAAATTCAAAAAACGTTGCTCATGGTTTTCAGATTGAGGATTCAGATTTCAGCGTTGCGCAAGAAGTTCACATAAGAAATCTTTTGACTTCGCCAGTGCTGAACATTTATGAAATGGAGTGGCATTCATCGATTGCCAAAGTCAGACTATGTAAATTAAAACAGATCCCAGTCGCCAGAAAGCACACTAATGTTAAAGGGCTGGACATCGCATTGAAACCATAGCGAGTAAAAACTGTGGTGAGCTCATGTGTAGCTGTAATCTGTGGTGCATGGCAGTGGCCCGTATATATTGTGTGTATTGTTAGTGATGTCCCTCACACACCCCGCTATTATAAAATATTCATGGAAGACTTGATACAAGCCTGTCTGGTCACATGATTTTCAAGGTCACCCACCCTCACTTTTGTGTTTGAGAGCTACATACAATGCAGGCTAAAAAAAATTGTATACATACGCACAGACAATTCTGTTTTGTTCTACAGGAGCTTCTAGGATTATCTTCACGGAACATCAATTATTATTATTATTATTATCACACATCACGCTCAAGGTCAGGGTCTTTTTTGTCCCCCCCCCCACCACCCTCCTTATTCTCTCTCTCTCTCTGTCTCAAACGCACGCACAGTGCAGGCTAAAAGAACTATCAGAAAGCGCAAAGAAAATAACACGATTTGAAGTCTCTACTCTGTTTTGTTCTGGAATTATTATTATTATTATTATTATACGAATTATTCACGAAATATTGAACTGATATGAATTGCTAAGTTAACTTTATTTAAAATTATAATACTGTTCACGTTAGTTCTCTGTAATGTTAATGTTATGGATAGAATGTTCAAAAAGGGAAGAAAGGAACGAGAGTTTTTGTTTAGCATTTTTTAAATAATATTTTTAAAAATACTTTTTAACAAGTAGATATATTAAAACTCATTTCCAATGTCTATGATAATAATAACTACACTAATGATTTTTTTTTCCTTCTCCCATACGCGGTTCTGTCACAGGCATGGAAAACCAGAATGCTTGCCATTCCATGAGACAGGCTTCCACCACAGGGAGCGTTCCTCCAGAGGCAGATTTGGTAAGTGAATTTGGTCTCTCGTGAACAGTTTTAATCAACAAGCGCAAAATGGATTCCTCTGCTGTTTGTCTAATTTCGGATATCAGTTTTCAATGTTAAATAAAAGTTTTTTTGCCTCCTCAAGGCATAGAAAATGATTTTAAAAACATAACACCTTTATTGGGATGGGACAAAATTTATTAAGTGTTACACTGTGATTTGGTTACTGTTTTACATGCGATATAAACAGTATGGAGAGCATAGTAGTTATGCTATAGGCTACTTGGCACGTACAACACTGACAGTGAAAGACACACACTAGACAGATATATTATCAAAGCAGTCAGGGAAGTTCTGTAATTACAGAATGCCTCTCGGCAGGTTTGTTGGACGGCTTTGGTGAAGTATTCTTATCTGTCCGTCCTCCTGAATTTGTTGAATCACACATATTCACGCACAGCCGCAGTCTGTGAGAGGTCCCACTTCCAGTTTCTTTATTTTTTTCCATTCACCGTTAATTATCTCAACTGTTACGAATTGTCCAAAGAGCAGTGACCTGCATGCTATGGAGTACTGCTCTTCACTTTGGCCACGAATTTTTTCTCCTTCACCCTCCTGTTCTGGAACCAGATGGTAATCTGTCGCTCTGACAGGTTGGTCACGGCCGAAATCTTTCTCCTCTTGTCCTTTGTGATGAACTTGTTGGCTGCGTACTCTTTCTCTAGCTCTTTGAGCTGGACCTTGGTGTAAGGTATCCGCTTCTTCCTGCCTCGGCGGAAAGACAAGCTGTCGTTCTGGTGCGCCACCACATCTGTCAAAGAGAAAAAGCCAGTCTGAAGGTGATGGGCTGCACACACCATGATACATTTTCACGCTCTACACTCCACGATTGCTGTAATAGTGTAAGTGCCGATAAAATATTTGTCGAGCACAATTTAGCATCTTTAAGGAAGTGAACGGGAACGTTATGTTTGGATCGGACTGGATACAATCCTGCGAGGCAGACGGGAAACGAATCTCTGCTGTCTGAGTTAAGTTCAAGTTGACCTACAAAAAATGGCGTCTTTAAATACAGCGCACGCATCTATTCTACTCCACACAGACTGTCACAAGGACAGCATTTTGTGTCTTCTCTAGACTTTGTGTTTACGGTGTTTTTAGTTTCATTCTACATTTGTGCTATGTGTGTGTTAAATAAAGAGAGAAGTGGAGTGGGCGTTAGGTTTTTTTTCCTTTTAACTCACACATTACAGTCCTGTTCACTGTGAATATTGGGCCAAGAGGATTAATTATTTCCATCATTATTGTTGAATTAATTATAATTTTAATAATGAAAGTTAATTTTCCTGTTTATTTAATTTATTTATTCATTCATTTATTTTAGCAGTGGCAGCAGAGTAACATGTCTCTCATCATAATAACCATTATGATAACCATTAAATTAACTGGAAGGCCCCAGCAATAAAATGATTATCTCACTTGGTTAATAAACGATATTGAACGAAACACCAAAATGTTTTTCACTCTGCACAAGAGATGGCAATGCAAGGCTCATTTCTAAGTTAAAGTCTGCAACATGTTGGTATCTTCACAATATCAAGGATCCAAGCAACATGTCGTTAATTTTCACTTGTACGTGACGCCTTAAACTAGATGGGGATTCAAGGGCTGCGATTAACCTCAGCCACCACAAACCTCAAGCACATTATTGCTTTGCTTTTGCAAAGAAACTCGATGCATTAACCGCCTAATTTTAGTCCAAATTTATGAAGACAATAATTAACTATCGGAGCTAATTAATCATCCGAGATGTTTTTTGTTTTAACAAATGTCAATCCTTTAATTTCTTAATTGTTATTACATTTAATTTGTATTAAATAAATATGTTCAGTTGCGTCATAGTTACAAAAAATCTGTTAGAGTTCTGTTTAACTGTTTTAAAATCGTTATTATGAACCCTGAAAGCAGCAGCACTCACCAGCCAGAGCGGACTTCCAGAGGTGGCCGGCCTGTCCCTGATCTTTGGAGCAGTACATCTGTCCTCCCCAGGCGTTGGTCAGAGCCCAGGGCTGGTAGCTGTCCATGGGCAGCAGGGTGTCATGGCGCGGTTCCCCGGTGCCGAGCGTTTGGACCACCGACACATCCAGGTAGCTGGCCATCGACTGGTATGGGCTGGCATAGCCATGGTAAAAGGCGAACTCCTTGGCCCGGTGGTTCGGATATTCGTCTGAGCTCACTGTTGTGTCCATGTACTGTGAGCTGAGAGCGGCTCCGGCCGCTTGTGTACAGGACTTAAGAGGAGCCCGACCCATCCTGCATGGGTAGTAGCCGTTACCAAAGTAGCTGTAGGGTAATGCGGTTGCGGCCGACGAGCTCTGGTGCGGCACAGCTGCACATTGCTTCCCCGAAGAGGCAGCGGTCTCACCGGAGCCTGAAGCGGACACATCCACTGTGGAATACCCACCTGAAGAGTGCACCAAGCTGGATGGGTGGCCTCCCAGAGCAGCGGCGGCCGCCGAATGTGCCATGATGTTGCGGCACTGGCTTGCTGCAGTGGCAGCGGCAAAGTTGCCGCTGCCTACCAGCCCCTCCATGTTCTTGTTCAACTCGTCCACGTTGTTGTCATACACAAACATTACCGTTTCCACTGGCCAGCGAGGGTTGAGTACTAAAGAGGCTGTCATATGCCCACCCTTCCCCGTTTTGGCCTTTGTGTGCCTCAGACTCCGTCCGTTCCTGGCGCTAAGTTGCTACATTTGCTGAATGAGGCTGATCACTGGCGCTCACTACACATACATACACACACACACACACACACACACACACACACACAAATACAAACACACACACACACACACGCAGCTCAAGAGATGTACTTGTACAGCACTATCATAGCACGGTATGCTGCTTTGTTGGAGTGACGGCGTGTCGTTCGGTAGCAAAGACTCCCACTAACTGGCCGGATCTCCACTTACATCCCAGCCGCAGCCTTGACGCAACAAGCCCCCTGGACCAAGAGAAGTGAGGGGAGCGTAACTATTGGATGAGACAGGGTGATCACGTGATGGGACAAGCGCAAAAAGAAGAGTAGAAGAGACTAGTTGAGGACTGTCGGTGAGAGGAGGGAAAAAAGCATTTTATGAGTTTCCAGCTGTGATATGAGAAGGGAATGAGCAGATTCGCTTTAGCTTACTGTAGTTTGGTTTACTTTCGTTTGTCTCTGCAGCTGCCTTTGCGTCAGACTCAAGTCTGTGATGTGACGTTCTCTGGTCGATACTAAGAGTGACATTACCTTAGTCTGCCTAAAAACAGAAAGAAAGAAAGACAATGAAAATAAATCACTCGACCAACTTCTTTTGTGTTGTGCGTAAAAGTGCGTGGTGCAAATGGACTCGCCAATATCTGAAATGGACTCGCCAATATCTGAACTGACCGTTTAGATAGTCACTTTTTCAATAACTACACTCTCCATTCTACACTGGCAGCACGCACACCTGAACCACAAGAAACAAAAATGTAAAGGTACATAACTGATTTGAAACTTATACACTTTCAGAGAAACCGAAATTTTGTTGTGTAAATGTTATTTATTTATTCAATATTTATTCTTCCTTTAATATGGAACACCAGATACTCAGTTTTATACAGATGTGGACACATTTAAAATCGGTGCTTCTCAAATGCATGAAAAACGTATTATTAATTTATCATTACCATGAATGTTTTCAAGCCTTCAAAAGCAAAGTTTGGCTAATAAGTGCACCCGCTGGAACATTTCTCCACCTAGTGAAAAACCAGGTTTTAGTTTAACTCGCTCTCAGTCGTTCTGACTAGAGTAAACCTTGAGGAGATTTATGGAAGGGTTTTGGAGTTCTTCAAACTTGAGAAAAACGGCTTTGGTTGAAAGTGTCTCAGAAAGGTTTCCGCGGCACTCAAGGGCCGTTATATTAAGAAACAATTTCACTACGGGGAAGTTATTGTTCTCATTTTTTATAGGAGACGGGAACTTAGTCTGCGCTTGGTTTGAAATTAATACTTCTGATGCTCCTCTATACTGTAATTGAAATTACTGTAATTATTTTATTTTGAATCACTCCATCTGCCGTTTACATGAAGGCCAAATAAGCCGTAAGTGAGAAATTAGTGAATTTCCTAAAGGTTATTAATGAACATGAAAACATGGAAAAGAAATGGTTGGTCAATGAAATACTGCAGACAGGAGCCATTATTTTGCTTCAATACATGTTTTATCTCTGGCCTGCAATGAACCTATAGGACTACTTCTTCTGCAAATAATTTAAAAGGAAACTTAAAGATTAAGCATTTTTTCAGTTTTTTATTCATACTAGAATAATTTTGTTCAAGTTCATTATCTACAGAAAACAGATCTAAAGAGAAATATGGTGGGTAAAATAAACTCCTTACACATTACCATGAGCTCTTAACCCGAAGCTTCCAGCCTAAAAGCGCAGGGCCACTCATTTGAGTTCACTGGATTTTCATCATTTTCACCAGGGAGTCCGCCATTAGGCGCATATAGGGTGGGGAAGTTCACGTTTACGTGTGCCGCAGAATTAATCAGAAGACATTAATATCAGATCTTGTTTTCAGTAACATTACAGTGACAGACTTTAGGATCACGTGTGAAGCCAACAGCCTGTACAATGTGAAGAAGGCGGAAGCTTACTTCTCACCAAGCTACATAAAGAGGAAATACGTGTCCAGATCAAGTCTTTGTTTGAGCTTTGTGGTGATAGAACAGTGGCTGGATCCGTACAGTATAAAGAAATAAGCCGTTATAATGGACTTTAAATAAATAAAATATAATAATCTGTGCAATAATTTAAATATTTTGAAATGTATTAGAATTCAAAATTAGCAACACAAGCTGAATGCAAAACTTGCATCTAAAATATATTCTTACACATGTAACCATCAGGGTGTTTATTCCAGCTCACTATCTGGTGAACTTGAATAAACACTGTTATATTTAATATTTATATAGCGCTTTTATACTAAAAGTGAGCACTTCAAGCGTTTTTCTTACTAAAGGTCTCAATCAAGCATTCACACAAGTGCTTTTTTCTATGCATGAACACTTTTAAACTAATGTTCATAATGGCTGCAACTTGCTCACAGACACTTCTACATGCAGGTTGGGAAAATCAGTAGACGACCGGCTAAACCTCCTGTCCTATCCTCACTTGCCGTCACAATATGACTATACTATCACAATATCAAAACAAGGAAAGAAAACGTTCGTTTTAATTCTATATTTTTGTTGTAATATCTTTAATTGTTATTGATTGTTATATAAACATTTCACTGTGCAATATTTCTGTGTATGTGACAAATACAATCTTAAATCTTGAAGCTGCCAATGAATAAATAAATAAATACATAAATTTTCACAATATTGCCATCAGTTATATTCATATGCAACATTTATTTTCCTTGTGTTGTTTTAAAGCAAATGAATAAGTCTGAAAATACAAGCGAATGGGGCGCCAGTATGATAAATTTACACAGTTAACATTAAGTCCATGATTAGCATAATATCTATAATTGTTATTTTGAAATATCACCATTATAGTCCGTAAACATTATTGATAGGATATTTTTTAAATTTCTATTCCTAAATAATAAAAAAAAAAAATTTTTATCAAAATGAGAAAATGTTAGTTTGGCGTTTGTTTTGCTTATTTCCAATTTATTCTGAAGAGGAATCAGTAGATTGGGAGGTTGAGGGTGGATTTTTAAATTAAAATAATATTTTGTATTTTGCCCAACAAAGTAGAAAGCTTAAAATGCTTCAGTACACATAGTCCTTTATAAATGATAGGAAATAAACAGCTCAGTGGTGACGTAAATGCAGATGAATCACCTGCTCAAATCGACGCTACTGCTTTGAATAGCTGAAGTCTTCTGTTCAGAAATATTCAAACCTTGCAGCGTGGCCTATTGCAGACAAGACTTCACAAACAAACCACCCAGACAGTACGACTCTAACCCACAGTGTGGTCTGCTAGTGTTGGTGGGGGTGTCAGATGTCAGACCGCCCCCGAAGGTCAAGGTCAAGTTTAACGCGAAAGGTGGGTGGGAGAGTTACAGCCAGAAAGACAGACATATTGTAATGAGCTCAAGTTCAAGACCACCGCACACCTTGAAACTCACTCTCTCTGTCTGCGTGTGCTTGTGTGTCACCATGGTTGTGTTCAAAATTGCTTAGATGATGCCACGCACGGATGAGGTCCAACATTACCACTATAACCGGTATGGAGTTAAATCAGCAGACTGCAATTCACTCAAAATGAATCGTGAATAAAAATAAAACCATTCTCAATAACATAGAAGTCAACAGACTCACAGGGAGACTGAAAAGCCGTTTCTGAAAATAATAATAATAATAATATTTTGCCTTTCAAATACACAGCGCTATGAGGATAGTGCACTTTATTTCAAGCCTGAATCGTCCTCTGGTCTTCGTCAGGGCATTTTGTCATGTATATATTTTCGCTTTTTAATCTAAATACAGTCTATAGACAAATAAAGCTAATAAATCATTTATTTTAGAAAAAGAAAATGATGTGTCGTATTCATTGATACATTTCATTAGTTTACTAGGCTAACCCTATTTCTCTGGGCTACTGTGAAATTACTAAAACATTCCCAGTCTCATTTTCCCCATATTTCTGCAATCCATGAATCGAAATCAGCAGTATAGGTTATAAAATGACATACAGTAAGTGAGAGATGAAATGTAACGGCTAAAGCAAGCATAAACTGATATATTTTATTTTAAGAAATTTATACAGTAGGTAGGTACGTGGGATGTTCTACCTTCTGAACTACGGGAGTGGTTCCTGCCACAAGGGTGGCTGGCGCCCAAAAGGTAGAACATGTCAGTTATTACTCGGAAGATTTGTGGTTTGATTCCTGGCTGCTTCAGTCTGCATAACTTAGAAACAAACCCCAAGTTGCTCTCCGCTGTATCCATCCATCAGAATGGGTTAATTGAACACGCTTTGAGCGCTCAGGTAGAGCAGGAAAGCGCTATAAGAAGCAGGGCATATAAATATTGGAAAACGTAACATCAAAGGAAAATAGAGCCGACTACGCGTTCCCCAGAAACGTTACAAACTGTACGTGTCAAATTATATCTGCGTCAACTTATTCACGTTTTAATGTTTTGATTTCATTTGGTGATAGTTATAGGTTAATTACAACCGATTAGTCTGCGCAAAACAGAATCAAATAAATACACAACTACGTGTCATGTTTTTACCCTCACAAAGGCCAGTGGAACGGTTTCACAGGTCTTCTAGCATTTACTTTTAGAAATCCTGCGAATGTAAAAATATCGTATATGCTATATCAGTTATTTCATTTGATGACTTAGGACAATAGACATAGATTAAACGTATAAAATCACCCTGCCTGATAGAAAATAATGAATTTATACAGGGGTTTAGGGTTGCAGGACTATAATATAATATAATATATTAAGCTGGAAAAAATGGTATTACAGCATTCGACACATTTTAGAATGTTAAGATGAGAAAACTGGTTTCATACAGTATTATGTACGTCTCCCTCTGGCTTTCTGTGTCATAAATTGTGAAAAAGACGGTTGCGCAGATCGATCCTGGTGCTTTTACGTGGTCTTGTCTTATTCTCCATCTTGAGCAAACTCTTGAAGGTTATCATTGCATTGCAGGTTTGTTTCAGTTTAAAGAACTGCATCCATTGTAATTTCACGGTGCATCCAGGCTTGATGCAAATGCACAGTAAACAAGGAACATTTGCAGCCTGACAATATGGATTGAAGTATGTAAAACGCGCCGGTTTCATAGCAAAATACCACTTCCGGCTTTCTTTTAGGTTACCTGATCACAAAAAAGAAAAAGGAAAAAGTCTGAGCTGTCACCTGATTGACATGACCTGTCCAAAGTTCAAATTTATTCCAAAGGTGCCGTGGCTGAAAGTAATTCGTTATCCATAGACTTTCTCTTTAACTTCATTAGACTTAATGACACTCATCTAAATTTAATTCAGCAATTTTCATCCGATAAAAAGCCGTAAGAGCTTCAGTAGAATAATGGCAGCAAAGTTGCCAGGCAGTGGCTGTAATCTTTACACTAAATTTCCAATAATATTATTTACATTTATACCTCTATATTTAGAAAATATATGCTGTATAGTCAATATATCGAACTAATTACTTACTACGATATAAGTTATTAATTAAAGTATATACAATAGTGTAGTGGAACTAGGTCAAGCATAATGCTGTAGTATCTACAATTAATCACATGAATGTGTGAATATATTATATTTGTAGGAAGTGTATAAAATACCATGCAATCAACATATTTAGCTGATTGTATGTAGCTTATTTAAACATTCCTGAGTTTAGCTGCACCAGTCAGCAGTGTTTCAAATAGGCTACCTTTTTTATAATCTTCATGTTTAATTCAGCAGTAAAAATATATTAAATCATTAGGGTATTCAGTATTGATATAAAATCCTCGAACTTTATTTCAAATATGACTTTTACATTCACACACAAACATTAAAATACACTATGGAATAGCATTGTTAAATAAACAGTGTAAAGGTAATTTTGTACACACTTTGAAAACCTCCATTCACAAAATGGACAACTTGGTCCTCTAAAAAGCTATATACAATCTTGAAAAAATATAGTAAGTTAAAATTATAAATTAAGCTACATAGTAGAATAAGTTTTCAACACCCTATTAACTGCAGTCATGATATGTATTAACTCAAAAAATAATCTGATTTGAGCCAGTTTAACTCACTATATGCCACAGGTCTAGATCTATGGAGTCCAAGCTGTGGCCCTCTTCCCCTGCTCTCTCTCCCCCCTCTTTCCTGTCTGTCTTTAGACATCTAACACAAAATTAAAGACTAAAAATGCCCCCAAATAAAAAAAAAGCAGGACCTGAGAGATGGCCCTTCAGCTGATCCATCTACTGTTCATTGAAGCATCTTAGTGGAAGGTTGGCTGTTAAGACGCCATTATTAAGGAAAGGAAACAGGGTGAAAGGGGTGAGGTGTGAGAAATTACACAAGAAATGGACTAAAAATCAGTGCCAGCAGGTCTGATGGAGTGATTAATGTAAATTTGAATTTGACATTTTGTATCAAATCATCAGGATGTACAGAGGAAGTCAGGGGAGAGGTACATCAGTGAGTGGCCACAGGAATCTGAAAGGGTTGTTTTCACACCTGCGGTGTTGAACTTCTTTAAACTCTGGTCTGGTTTGTTTCCACCCTGGCTGCAGTTCACTTGAGCAGATGTAAGTATAGTAATCAAACTTGGGTGCCAACCTAAAACTGCTTTGGAGGAGGTGGTATAATGAACTGTAGTGTGGTTAATTTCAATTCAATTTTATTTATACAGGGCCATATCACAACAGCAGTCACCTTAAGGCATTTCTTGTAATCCGGACCGTACAAAAATATTTACAGAGAGAAACCCAACAATCATATGAGCCCCTATGAGCAAGCATTTTGATGACAGTAGGAAAGAAAAAATTTCTTTTAACAGAAGGAAACCTCCAGCAGAACCAGGCTCAGGGAGGGGTGGCCATCTGATGTGACAGGCTGGGGTAATTGGAGGAAGAAAGAACAAAAGGTATACTGCGAAAGAGAGCCAGAGATTAATAACAAGTAATGATTCATTGCAGAGAGGTCTATTAACACATAGTGAGTGAGAAAGGTGACTGGAGAAGAAATACTCTATGCATCATCCCCCAGCAGCCTACACATATTGCAGCATAACTAAGGGAGGATTTAGGGTCACCTGATCCAGCTATATGCTTTAGCAAAAGGGAAAGTTTTAAGCCTTATCTTAAAAGTCGAGATAGTGTCTGTCTCCTGAATCTAATTTGAAAGCTGGTTCCATAGCAGATGGGCCTAAAAGCTGAAGTGTCTGACTCCCATTCTATTTTTAAATACTCTAGGAACAACAAGTAATCCTGCAGTGGGAGAGCAAAGTGCTCTAATGGAGTGATATGCAGAGTTGTGGACTGGAGTCACATGACTTGGACTCGAGTCAGGCTCGAGTCATTAATTTTATGACTTTAGACTTGACTTGAAAAAATGTTCTAAGACTTGTGACTTGACTTGGACTTTTACACCAATGACTTGGGACTTAAATTGGATATGAACCTGTTTACTTGAAAAAACTTGATATTTTACCCCAAATATAAAATTTAAAACATATATTATATAAAAAGTGCGTACCATTAATTCCTTTAATTCATTCTTACCACACTCCATATGTATGTGTGCAATGGCTGTAGCACAGCCAATCAAATAAACTAGATTTAAAAAAACAACAACAAAAAAACGTTTCAGACAAAATTTTGGCCAGGAAGGGGGGGGGGGGGATACATAAACTATGAGGTAACAAAAAACGAAATGCAATATGTAAAACATGCAAGAAGAGAATCACAGATGGAGATGGAACAACCTCCAACTTTGTAAGACATTTGAAGAACAGTCGGTGAGATAGCTGACTTAGCTAACATTATCTTATTAGCAAATGTTCTCCCGGGTATGTCAATAATATTTTTTGGCTTTAATATGTATGATATTTTTGTCATGCTATTTTAAATCATTTCAGGAAGTGGGCTCTGAACCTGAACTCAGGGAAGACAGTTTCTCACCATCTCCTTCCCATTATTCAACCCCGCTTGGACTGACAAATATTTATTTTACCATCACGTCAAAATTCAAAACCACTGTGTTTAATTTGCAATTAGTGCATGGCAGTGTTTTACTTTTGCATGGCTTTTATCTGGACAGGCCAAATGCAATGTCTGGCCCAGGGAAATTTCTTGGTTTGAAAAATTGGCCCATCTTAGTGTGTAACAGGGTAGCCCTGTAATACATGGCCTTTATCTTCTGTCATTTATGTCAATAAATCACATATAATACTTTGAGTGCTCTTATTGAGTTTGCTGTTGTTTATTTGCAAATGTCAGTAATTCTTAACAGGGATCTGAAATATTGCTTATTAGAACTGTGACTTTGACTGTCTGAAAACTATGAGGATTTAAGTGTTAGTAGAAACAATTAAAGTCAAATGCAATTCATTAATGGCTATAATGGAATTTATTATATCAGTTTGCTTAACTCTAGCAGATTTGTGCTGGGCAGTACAGTATGGCTATCTACAGCAGAAAGCCATCACAAATGCATTTTTAAGTGACTTGATTATTGGTTGCAACCTGCCCCTGTCTATTGTGGAAAACAAGCGTTTTCGGCACTTTCTGACAGTAATAGTTTCTGACAAAAACAGTAGTTTCTGACAGCAAATACAGCCCGGTATGAACAATTTTTGATGAACAGTTACATCAAAAATGATGATGATGGTGATCATCTTGATGACCCAGAGCTCTGGCACGACTTAACCTTGGAAGATCAGGAAACAGTAGTTGCTGCAATGGCAACAAAACAGCACCTGCAGTGTTTTGCGCACACACTTCAGCTGGTGGCGAGAGATGGGTTGTCAAAGACCAAAGTGGCATCTCCCCTTCAAAGATGTGTTTGAAGCTGAATTTTTTAAACAGAAAGTGATCCCTGCTGCTGTAATCACAAGACGGGATTCAACACTGAGGCAAGTACAAGCAGTTCCGCAATGTTAACATCTAAAGTTGTTCTTGAAATGCCTGGGCACAAGAAGTTATTATTCACAGCATGAGAGTGGAACCTGTTGAAGGAGATGGTGGACATTTTGAAGCCTTTTGGAAATGCAACAGATTTGACATAACGTGAGAAAATAGACACGATCAGTGCCGTTGTTCCATCCGTGCTGTCCATCAATCACCACCTTGAGAAACTGAAGCCTCAAGTTTGTTTCCTGAATGGTCTGGTCAGGAGTCCCAAGCATCTATGGGACTACAATGAATAACCTGTCTTGTTCTTCTATGATATAGCATACATTTAACCTCTTTCACAGTTAACAGACCCGACCATATGCTTTTAATTACAGAAACCATTGGCTGTCCCTGAAGAACTTTGTGTATTTGGTATAAGAAAGTCTTGACTTCATGGTCATTGTTTTTTCAGTTTGTGAGATGACTAGCTCTGCATGGAGTCAGCAGGAGAGGTGTATGGTGGGATGTAGTGTACTGTATGTTGCTACTTAGGTTCACTTTTATGAAGTTTTTTTAAATATTCAGACTTTTTCTAAAATTTGATTTCATGACATTCATGTCAGAAAGGTCAGACTCACAGAGGTATGTAGACCCAAACAAAGAAGAATTATAGATAATTATTAATTATCTGGCTCTACTAAGCTCCAGAAAATGCTTAGAAAGCTCTAGAGAAATTATTCTGAAGGTTTATAACCTCAATTTCCATTTCTACACAGATAACTTCAACCACCTGTCCTAAAATCACACTTATGTCTACATCCATGAATGGGTTGGTGATAAATGTCATACATGGCAAGTTTTTTAAAGTCACTGAATCTGTCTGCAAACTCCTGATCAAGCCTTAACAAAAGGTGCTAAGTTGTTATGTGTTAAGTTACAATTTTTAATTTTTCTTTTCTTTTTCTTTCCTTCTTCTTTTTCTTCTTTTCTTTTTCTTCTTCTTATTGTTTTAACAGCAATGGCAGGTCTGGAGTCTCACAATAGCTCCTGGAAGTTAGCACCACCAGGTGTTCCATAGAGATACAGCAGCAAAGTTGTTTAAGATGCACTTAAGGGTTTTTTGTTTATTTGTTTGTTTGTTTTTAATGATACTAGGTGTTTTGTAGCATACATAAATCAAAGTCAGTTGTGTATTAAAATATGTTAGTGGGTTATCCACATATTAATTAGTAGATTTTGGACATGTTAACAAATGACAGGATTAAAAAGCACATATTAACCTGGAACAAAAAATTAATTGAAAATAATTTCATTGTCATATTATTTCATCCAACATTATGAAAACAAAAAAGGCTTCAACACTTTTTGTTGGGTTGATCGAGTAAAATATTAGCTGAATATAACATTATGGCATGTAGCCGTCTGTTTAAACCTATTCATGCACTGTTATGATAAAATTATAAATAGCACCCAGAGTTTCAAGCTTCTTATTTTCAATAAACCAAACATTAACTTCACAGTGGCCTGCTCTTTGTAAGGAAAAAATAGCCTAAAATGTAGTCCTTGAATGTCAGTTATTTATGTATTTATTACATTATTACCAATGAAAGGTCCATGTATCCCGCAAACATAAAAATGAAGGCATAAACCCCCAACACCCAAAATTTAAACATTACCTACACCCATGATATTGATTTGCAACATGCCATCTTTATGTTGAAAGAAAGCAGAATTCTAAATGTACTGTAATGTGTCCACTATCTCTCGGATGGCCTGGGAATGCCATGGTGTTTCCCTGGAGTTGGCTGGGGAGAGGGAGGTCTGGGCTTCTCTGCTTCGGCCGCTGCCCCCACGATCCGGCCCTGGATAATTGGAAGTAGACGGATGGATGGGTGTCTGTTATTACAGTTTAGCTGTGCAAAAGTAATTAAAGGATACAAACTTTTCTTCACAGATACGATTGAAAGCCAGGATGTTTTTTTCCTGAATTAATTTTCTGCAAGTTTTTTCTGCATTTAATGGAATATCCATCCCCGTGTCATGAAACACCCTGGGAAAGAATGAGCAACAGTATTTGTCCTATTCTATTAACATTTTGTAACGTGTGCCTTTGTTATGGTCAAATTGTGAGGTTAGAGCTAGAGCTCACAGTAAGTGACTCAAAAAAAACTGAGGTCAAATATAACAATCCAGAAGAGAGTTAAACTACAGCAGAGGACAATAAAAAATCTTAACATTTTGTATAATGCCGTTCCATTCCCTTTTTTTTCCAAAGATGTCATAACTTGTCACCCTTGCGGGTGTTTCTAAAAGCAGCTGCTTTCACTGATTCTTAACACAAAGCTCAAAAGATTTATTAAACAAACAGAACATCACATCTGGACAACACTCTAGTTTTCAGCAGAAGCAGCTGGGACATGAGAAATGAACAGATGCACATCTTAAAGCATGCAATGGCAAGTGCACAGTCCAAGATTCAAAGTCATAAGTAGCTATGAACAGATATTCAACCAGTGTTGTTGCAGAATAATTTGATTAGAATATTAAGCTATACAGGAGCAATCAGCTGTCTGAGCTTTTGTTTTCCACATTTGGTTTTTCACTTATCTTAAAATAGATTAATTTCATAATTCTCCATATCAGTCTGACCATACTCAACAATAAATAAGCAAAAACACATCTTTAGATAGTTTTATAAAATTATTAAATGCATTGAGAAGAAAAAAATAAATATCCTGTTTTTTGTGGTATGCAGACCCTTTGCTGTAACAACCACAAAATGCACTTTTTATTTCATTCATTTCATTTCATATCATTTAAGGAGAACACAGACATAATTATTATTTTTTTTAATTATTAAAAGATGTTGGCCCCGTTCTATTAAGATGAGCTAGGATTCTCGTATGATCATTGATTGTATATGAAACATAGATATAGCTTGTGGGTTTGAGGCCATGTGGAAGTGACTGGAAACTGCATTCCTTCTAGTGGCCACCAGGCAGTGATTAATGGTAGCAGAGAGATTGTGAAGATTTACAGACATCTATGAGAAAACTGCCTACAGAATAAAACATGTAAATTTAGCATAATCTCCATTAAACCTTGACTATACCCTGTTGGTGAAACACACAACGTTTTTGTGTGTGTCACCAACAGGGTGACACACACAAGAAGTGTCATTCCTCTTTAAGACCACTTGGAGGTTTGCTGTCTGGGCACATGTGTAGTTAGTGCATTGCAATGTAAATTCTTTACAGTCACATAAAACAGACAGGAATGTGGACATCTAAACAGATCTCCAGATCATTTTTTTCAAGTTTTTATTTAATGGTAAACAAAAGTTTTACAGCTGAGTATTTCCAAAAGAGTAAGAAAACATAAAGGATACAACAATCCATTAAGGGATTAATAGGCAGTAAGGACATACAGAGATTAAACAATAATACTAGTACAAATAAAATAAAATGAGTAAAAAAATAATTAATTAATCAATTAATTAATTAGTTAGTTAATTAATACATTAATTAAGTAATTAATTAATTTAATTAATACAATAATAAAAAGAAATCTACTAAAGCCCACATATAGCACTCCTGAGGATCGGAGAGATTTTCTTCCTAAAGATTTTTGTATATAC
The DNA here is from genome assembly GCF_036321145.2 of Pelmatolapia mariae. Taxonomy (NCBI): domain Eukaryota; kingdom Metazoa; phylum Chordata; class Actinopteri; order Cichliformes; family Cichlidae; genus Pelmatolapia; species Pelmatolapia mariae. The sequence continues at coordinate 2,733,854 of NC_086230.1, read as the reverse complement.
AATGAAAATGTCTGCCCAAAAAGTAAAGCAAAGCAAAGTGCAGGGCATAACCAGAGCATATGTATGTAATCTGCTGGTAGGTTCTTACACCGAGAGCAAGAAGGGTCTGCATGAGAATACATTTCTGCAAGCTCTTAAGACCAAATTGAGGATCCAGGTATACCTCTAAGAATGGCCTCCCATGATTCATCACCAGTTGCTAACCCTATGTCCGCTTCCCACCACCTTTTGTTTTGCTCAAGAGATCATGTCATTAATTATCATTATCGTGTCATTACTTAACCCATACAGGGTGGAAATTAGTCTGTTCTTTGGTGGTGGCAGTGATCGAATATTGTCTGTCACTATCTGGTAAATTTGGAAAGGAAGGAAAATCTCCAGATATCTGAAGAAATTTGACCTTGAAAGATTAAAGGTCACTTAGTTAAAAGAATGGGAAAACATTTTCCCTTAAAAACAGGTTAAACAAAAATTTAATGCCTTTTGTGTGCCATAATTGATAAGAGGGATCCAAAGAGTAAATATGGTTTACCAAAGATGCATACACACGGTGTCCCTTTAAGACCAATTGTCTGTATGATCAACACAGTCACCTATAACATCTCAAAGCTTCTGGCTTCGAACCTTTAACCATCTGGTAGGCAGCTCTGAACACCACATCCAGAAAACCTTGGATTTTGTTGAGAAGATGAGAGATTTCATTATGGAGGCAGATGAAACAATAGTCTTGTGTGATGTTGCATCTCTCTTCACTTGCGTTCCAGTCACTGAAGCAGTGGAGGTAGTTCATAGGAGATTACAGGATGACCCCAACTTCAGCAGCACACCCACTCTCGGCACTGACCAAGTGTGTTTTCTTTTGGAACTGTGTCCTAATTCCACCTATTTCACATACAAGTGTCAGTACTACATGCAGAAAGATGGGTGTTCAAGTCATTGGTTCAGGTATGTGGACGACACCTGAGTGAAAATCAAATCAAGCGAAAACCCTTAGTGATCTCGTATGTGTCAGGAGAATTGGAACACTTGAGGTGCATTTTTTCTAAACACTGTGCCTCTCCAAAACACACTGCACAAAATTTGGTCCACCCCAAGGATCGGGTACCCCGACACAAACAGAGTAATATAGTGTATGATTTTAAGTGCTGGGAGGATTGCCATGATTCATACATCGGGGAAACAAAACGACCTCTGGCTATGCAGATGGCACAACACAGAAGAGCTAACTCGTCAGGCCCGAACTACAAAGTCTATTTACACCTACAGACCAGTGACCACTCTGAGGTGGAGGTGTGGTCCCTGGCTCAGCTGCAGGGAAGGGTGGTGCAGCAAGCTCAAGGGGCAGTTCCAGGGAGGTTGGTGGGACAGGTGTGTGGTGTTTTGTTAATGAGCTCGCTGTCTTCCTTTATGATTTAGTAAAACTGGAGCGGCGTGTGGGAGAGGAGTGTCGGAGTGCAGCTGGAAAGCTGCATGAGTGCGTGCTGAGCCAAAAGTCGAGAGAAAAACTGTCAGTTGTGTCTCACCACAATAAAAGAAAAAATAAGCACAGACAGCGTGTCCACCTTTTGCACACACTCTTTCAATGATGATTATGTACACATCCTGGACAGGGAAGAACATTGGTTTGAGCGTGGTGTCACAGAGGCAATTTACACAAAAAAGGAAAGACCACCTCTGAATCAAGGAGGGGGGCCTAAGGTTACATCTTTCCCCATCTTGCAATGCTGTGATTGTAACCATTCCCCAACGCTCTGTGAATAGTACTCATGGTCCCTGATCAGTGGTCTTTGATCAATGGGTTTTCATCAGTGTGTTGATCAATGGTCAGGACAGTTTGCATATTAATGATAAAGAAACTGACCTCACAGCCCATTGTTCATTCAGTGAGCTAGTTTCAGTTATTGTGCAAATGTACTGTTTATATGTCTGAAGAAGTCACTTGGGTGAGTGATGAAATGTTTCTCCAACTGAAACGCTACATCCAGATGAACAGAATCAACCTTTTGGGATTTACTTACCTGGATCACTGAGCATGCATCAAGACACGACCATTTTAATTATATTGAGCCTTCCAGCAACAGACAAAGGAAGGTCTTTCCATCTGTCAAAAACTGATTTACATTTCTTTAAAAGGAGAGTAACATTTTTGTTAAAGTGTTTGCAATTTACGTGTCACTTCCACTCCGAGATATTTGAGAGAAAGATATTTGGCCAGGGGCTCTATAACAACTGCAAAGAGGAGTGGGGACAATGGGCATCCCTGGCATGTGCCTCCACCAACTGCCACCTGGTTGGAATAAAGTAACTTTATCCATGAAATTAAAGCCAAACTTACGGAGTGTAGCAAGTAAAACTTCCCACTCGGCCAAAAGCTTTCTCTGCCTCAAGAGATAAGATGATTTCAGTGCTTGGATGGGTGACTCCAGCCCACCATTTGACTACATTTTTGTCACTCAGAGCAGATTGGCAGGCATGAAATACAATCAAGGCTTTTGAGTCAAGAAGGATGATATATTTTAGCATGTTATTTCACAAGTCACTAGCTTATCAGTGTGCAGTGTCCTCATTGTCCCTTGTCACTTATCCAGCATATGACCATCTGCCACATCCAGTTTTAAACACAAAGGAGACAGTAAAAACACTCAGCTGGAGTCTTTATAGTGGGAATTCAATAACCACTGGGTGGTTCACTGGAATGACTGTGATGTGCTATGTTTACTCTGTTATTCTAGATCAAAATAACTAGTGTGGAATAGCCCTACCGATTTCTGCTTCTAACAAACATTGTTGAGATAATAAATAAACAATTTCATTGCTTTACTTCTGCCTGATTGAAATTGCACACACCACTGTGGTGTGGTGATTAGCACAGCAATAAGGTCCAGAGTTCGATTCCACCATCAGGCCAGGGCCTTTTTGTGTGAGAGTGAGTTTGCATGTTCTCTGCATGTCTGCATGGGTTCTGTCCAGGTACTCCAGCTTCCTACCATAGTCCAAAGACATGCAGTTAGTGGGGTTAGGTTAGCTGGTAATTCTAAATTGCCCTTAGGTGTGAATGTGAGTGACAATGGTTGTCGGTCTGGCAACCTGTCAAGGGTGTAGCTTGCCAGCAAACCTGCGCCAAAAAATAAGTAAATACAAGAAAAATGGTGGCAAGCTACCAAGAACATGCTTGGTAGCTGGAAAACTCCTGAACCCAATAAAGTAACTCTGGAAAATCCTCAAAATACCTTTCATAGGCAACCTAGTTGAGCAATTTCTACAAGAGTCATCTAAAAGAACAGTGTGCCAAGCTTGAATGATGAAGCTTGAAGCTGTCATTGCCTTCAAAAGTACTTAATTTAAGTAATAATTTTGCTTACATAAGAAAATTAGGTATTTTATATCTGTCTATTTGTTTTATTCATTTGGTTTGAATTGGAACAAGTCCCACTTTATCAACAAATTAATTTTTTAGATTAAGAATGAAAATGAAATGAAAACACTGCACGGATTTACTGTGTCAGTAAGGAAATTTGGCATATAAAATCCTACTAAATAGAATGTACTGATTACAGATTCAGACACCGATTATAATATGCTAATATGAATTCCAATTTGTCACACATTTTTCCGAAGCAAATGTTGAGCTATTCCTCTAACTGCCAAAACTGCTACCTATTTATGCAACACAATGTGAATGGGCAATTGAATGGAATATAACGTTTGAGAGCCAAAATGACATGAATACACCATACATGTATTAGAAATTAAGAAACCCTTCATGAAATACTAACAAAGTGAAATCTATTCATTTGTGTTGTTGGACAGGAAATTCTCTCCTTTCTTTGATTTGCATGAACAGACCAGGTGGATGAGTTATTTTGCTCCTCACATCATCATTCACAGATTGAGACCCACAATGAACCAAGAAGTTTTACACTTTATTACATTACTTTTTTTTTTTTTTTACATTACATAGTTTGCATTTAGGTTCATTTTTGTTCTTTGTTTGGTTTGGTGTTGAATCCAGTCCTTGGTTACAACAGATAAAACCTTTTTTCAAAGCTCTCTGTTTTCATGATTCTGGATTCAATTTTATTTATACAGCACCAAATCACAACAACAGTCATCTCTGTACCTTATTATGTAAGGTAAAGACCCTACAAAAATACAGAGAAAATCCCAACAATCAGATGACCCCCTATAGACAAGCACTTGGCAAGAGTGGAAAGGAAAAACTACTTTTTAACATGAAGAAACCTTCAGCAAAACCAGGTTAAGAAGAGGTAGTGATCCGTCACAACTGGTTTTGGGTGAGAGGAGGAAGACAATACAAAAAATACACACTGCAATTGAACCATATGGTAATAATAACTAATGATTAAATGCAAAGTGGTGTATGAATACATAGTGAATAAAAAAGTGAGTGAAGAAGAATCAGTGAGTGCATCATGGGAAGCTGCCACCACCCTAGGTCCTTTACAGCATAAATAAACAAGGTTTTTAGGATCACCTGATCAAGATTAAAATAATAAGTTGTCATAACTGCCCAAGTATTTGAAAAAATCCTATTACAATAATTTGTTGGTAGTTTCTAAATGCCTTCAGACTTGAATTCTAAAGACTTTCATTGTGACTGGTAGTAATTTATAGTGAAAGTTACCTTAGAACATGTGTTACTGCTGATTTTAATAAATGAAAGATATTTCCATAGTTTAGGTAAATAAAGAGTTGAAAGACATGACACACTTACTCCACACCACCATAAGTACAAGTATAAGTACATAAGTATAAGTAAAACTGCAACAGCAAACTCATTTTTCTATTCTGGGTTAGGTACTGTGGGCAACAAAAGTATGGATGTTAAACTATTTGAATGTCATGATAAAAACAAGTCCAATAGCCATATGTTATACAGATACAATTGTGTACTTTGATCATTTGATCAAAAATACCAGCCCTTTGGAAAAGAGTTTGGCAGTGTGCACATGCAAACTCTGCAAAGCATGACATCTGTAAAAAGTCCGGTGATGAAGCTGAAATCAAAGACAATAAGAAAATCTCATTGTCATGCGTGGTCACAAATGATGCTATTTATCCTTGCATGGGAAATATGCACTCAATAATATATCTGCACAGGACGTTCTTCGTTTTTTTCTGCATAACATGTGTTTCTGATGAGGCCCGCATCAACCATGTAGTACAACACTTGCCACTGTAGTCAGTCACGATCTGAATATATGTGAGTATTATGTGAATATAAAGTGAGTAAGAGTGAGTGACTGAATGGCTGTATGATCAAAGACAATGAGAAATACAATGATGTCCATATACTGTAAAAACATTTAGTTATGCTAGCTTAGCCTGAAGGGGGCTTCACATGATGCACTAAGCATTTCTTCTTTTCTCACCTCTTTTAATCAGTATGTATTTACACACCACCTCCCTCACCACCAACTGGTCACGGCAGAAAGACTTTCCCACATTTTAAGTCTGGTCTGCTTCCAGGATGAGGCAACAAACATCCTTGAGTACATCAGGAAGATGTCCATAACTGACCGTGTGCTTAGTGAATACCTCAGGCAGCAGTAATCATGGCAGCACAAGAGCTCTGAGTTCTGAGCACAAGAGGTGCAGGCTGTGCAAAGACGCCCCGAGACAATCCAGCACATAACAGCAGGATGCAAGATGCTAGCAGGCACAACATACATGGAACACCATAACCAAGTGGCTGGCATAGTATACAGGAACATCTGTGTTGAGTATGGCCTGAAAGTCCCAAGGTAATGCGATACGGCCCCCCGGATGATTAAGAATGACCGAGCTAAGATCTTCTCTGACTTTCAGATATAGACAGACAAACTGGTGATGACTAACGAACTGGACATAGTATCTTAGAGCATAGAAGCTTAAGAAATATCAAGAGCTGAGAGAGAAGCTCCAGAAGATGTGGAGAGGGAGGGAGGCTAGCTCATGTAGTCTGCAAATGCAAGAGAGATTATAGGACTCTTTTTAAGAAATAATTTTGTCAAATTTACATTTAATTTATCACTGTCAAAAGATCCCTTAAGGTCTATTTGGTACTGGTACAGGTCCCCACCACATAAAAAAGCAACAATAACACCTTGAGAACATTTCATACAAAGTATGTTTCAGAACCTGGGCTGAGTTGTGAATCGATTTGTTATGTGTGTGTACTAGAGGACAACACACACATTTTCTGTAAATTTTCAAGACATTTTAGCAACAAGAACAGCATAGTTACATATGTTTGGCACATGCAGATTAAATGCAACATGTGCATTGTTCCTCAAATATGGATCTAGTGAAGAAAACCGTGTTTGAGTGTTTGATCAATTACACAGATTGGGACAATTCATTGTTCCAAGCCCCAGACTGCTTAAAGAAAGTTATTCAGCTGTATTAGCACATTATCAACCTGTACGTCAGCCAGTTGGCTGTCACTGAAACACACACAACATATGTATAGCTGGCATATTATACTGGAACATCTGTGCCGAGTATGAACAGGACAATTCTGTGATGTTGAATGTTGAAAAGCACTTCAGTTGCTCTCCCTATTTCCCAGGAGGTCACCACAGTAGATGGATCATCATGTTTGTATTTGTATTGATCAACATGTTTGTATTTGTATCTGATGGAAGCATTCATCCACACTAGAGACCAGCACTAGGAATGCACTAGTTTGTAAATCCCTAAGGCTGGATTTGTGCCTCTACCTGTTCTCAAATCAAAACCTTTTGTATTTAAAGAAAATATGTTTACCATTGTTGACACAAGGTCCGCAGACCGGCACGAGAGAAAGAGATAGCGATTTGCAGAGTGTTTTTCAAACCTGATGAGCAGATGATTTCCAGGGCAGGCAGGAGAACAGGCAGGTTTTGCCCTGCTGATTCTTGCAAAATGCGGAACAGGTGAGTTAGAGTGGCCAGGATCTTCCCCAGGGGCGGATCTGAGAAAACACAGGAGGAGACAAACTGGAGTGCACAGATTTAATAAAAGAGGTTGGGTGGATGCATAAAAGGAAGCTGGCAACTTTAAGTTTACTCCGCTTTGTGAGGGCCAAGTTTGCGTATCAGTGACTTTGGGGAAAGCAGCGACCCATACCTTTTGTCCCGGTAGGTACCTGGGAGTGGGGGTTCTGATGCAGTCTGCATAACAACACTGGTGTGGCCTCCAGCTTCTAATTCATCCGTTCCATTTGGCCATTGGTCTGGGGTTGGTATCCTGAGCTGAGGCTGTCTTGGGCTCCTAATGCCAATCAGAAGAATCTCCAAACCTGAGATGTAAACTGAGGGCCACGATTAGATAAGCTCTCCATGACAGCAAAGTAATGATATTGTTCTTCTCACTCAGGGGTGACAGGGGAAATGGGAGGTATGTATCCAATGAAGCACTGTGGCACATGCAGAGGCGGGTACAAACTGTCGACCAGATGGGAATGTACCTGGGTTGGGTCCCTCCTGGAGGGCCTGCTGGATAGTCTCCTAAATTCCCCAGATCACTGTGCCCACCTTGCAGGAAGTGTTGAGAATGTTGGCGGGCTCTGGGGCACTGATGTCCATGCCATATTGGCAAGAGCGGGCGTTTGGTTTGACATTACTGGAACTTGGGCAGTAGGAGATAGAGAAGTTAAATTATGCAAAAAAAATAGTGACCAGTGAGCTTGATGGGCATTTAACCTCTTGGCTGTCATCAGGTATGTTAAATTCTTGTGATCGGTCCAGATCACGAATGGATGTTCTGTCCCCTCTATTAAGTGCCGCCATTCTTCCAGGGCCAGCTTGATAGCCAATAACTCATGTTCAGCTAAATCATAGTTTCTCTAGGCTGGGGAGAGGCAGCAAGAGAAGAAAGCGCAGGGTCAGAGTTGGAAAATCTTAGAAATATGGTATCTAACCAGACGCTTACTTTGCATGCCAATACCCTGGCCTCCAGTAACACTGTGAGGAATCTTAGTTCAGATATTGGTTCTTAATCAGGATATGTCCTTCAATATTAAACAAATATGTAGGAATGCTTTCTTCCGTTTTTACAGAATCTCCAAAATTATAAACATCCTGTCTCAGAGTGATGCTTTTCTCTCTTTTCTTTGTATCACTGTAGAGTGTTTACTTTACAATATTAAGTGCCTTGAAGCAACTGTTGTAGTGATTTGGCGCTGTATAAATAGAATAGAATAGAATAGAATAGAATAGAATTGAACACCAACTTGGTATATTTTCCTTTTTGCATAATAAACATGGGTAATGGGTAGCATGAAAATACTGAGGAAGGCTCTGGTTTAGTGTGACTTAAAGTGTGTTGTACTGATGTCCCTGAGTGACAGTGCTGTGGTTGAGAAAGAAAGTCTTCTTTTAGCTCCAACTGTGGGATAAAATTAGTGAGAAGACTGCTGCTGGGATGTGAACTGAAGGATTGTCAAATATCGCAGCTAACCCTTTTGCCATTGCAGCACACTGATCAGTGTATTTATGGTGTATAGCTAGTTGCATTCTGATTGGCTGACCCCCTCCCACCCCCACCCTGTTGGAAAAGTCAAAGCGTTCAATGTGTGAATTTGTGACTTGAGAGGGCGCAGTTGAGTGCTTGCATTCACTACTTTGAGAAGTTGTAAGTACAGTTGTGGTTGTAAGTATTACTAATTAAATAAAGAAATAAATATGAGTAAAATTTGACTTGCAATTTTGCAGCTCAGTATAATATCAATCTACACATTGTGGTCTGTAACTGTAAATTTAAAACACGAATGTGCCAAAAAGATTAAAAGTTAAAATGTAAAAATCCAGTTTCAGATTTCGCACAATTTGCAACATATTTATCTTACCCTACCTAGCATCTGAGAGTCTCTGTCCTCCGCCGCTGATATTTATTATCATAATAAATGAATTAATCGGCAATTAGCCAAGATTGGAATGTTTGGTTTATTTTTCTCAGGAAATATAACGCTTTTTTTCTTTGTTATTTCAATACAGAGAGTAATATGCGTATTACAGTTTCATATGCTGGTATATGAAACTGCACCTGTGCGTATCTGTGTTAAAAGTGTTTATGGAATATTGTAATGTTTCAAGGAACTAAATCAAAACTGCATCTTTAACACCAATAGTTGATATTATCTATAGTAATAATCTATTTCCAGTGTGCCACCTTGGCCAATTTGGAGCCATTAGGCCTGTAATGATTTACTTACAAACACAGAAACATCAAACGCTGGAGAACAATGAGGGTCTGGCTGCTGTCTCTTCTCTTTAATTCTCCATAACAAAAGTACAAAGGCTGAGACGGAGAACAAAGGGTTTACCCCTAAACACCGTTAACACCTCTCCGGGCCGCGGCGCCTCCGCGAGCCGACGCACACGCCGGCGCCCGTCTGGAGCGCCTGGGATAAGGGAGGAGAGGAGCGCTGCCCCGGGGATCATAGATGTTCAGCGGTGGGTGAGGGGTGGGGCAGATGAGACGACTAAAACACCTCATCATCTAGCTCTATCTAAACAGACCTGTGTGTAAGTGTGGTTTCGGGCTGCAAGTAGCATTTGTTGCTAGGGTTGATCTGAAGGAGCACCTAAAGAGATTTTTATTTTACACGGTGAACAAAACAACAACCGATGCGTAAGTAACTTCCCTTTAAAATAGGTTTAAAAATTATATATCCATAATTTAACACTTGGTTTTACTTCGTTACACCCAAACTGTACTTTTAAGATGATAACAATTGCAAAACTTCCTCGTTAAATAGTTTTCTATATACCTGGCCGAACTCTGCATGCACTTGAGGAGTCAAAGGATCGCGTGTTTAGGTCAGTTAGACTTCAGACAGTTCGACCTTCCTTAAGAACTTTTAGGATAAATGTGGTTAGTAAATATTGCTTGGCAGATGGAGTTCACGCCCTAATCAGAATGTGGGATTCACTGAAACCATATCAGCCCCAAATCAGGTTATCAGCAATTCTCATAAAAGCACGAGAACTCCGTGTTAATTATTACAAGCAAATAAGTTAATAATTCTGTCTCTGAGCTTTTAAAAGGAGACTGGGTTTTCCAGGACCCTTAAAACAAAGAAAGTTAACGGTGAGGGTTCTACAGCGATTTATTAGACCCATTTGGGAATTAACAGGTAAGTTATTACTATCCTTACTGTAAAGTGTCCGACTGTGCGTCTGTATCTAAATGTCTCATTTCAGTAGCACAGGGCAGACAGAATCCGGTGGCTGGTACTGCGGTAGTGCACAGTTCCACCGGTAAAGAGCAGCAAGACTCACAGAGCACCCTGCTGGACCAAAGCAGACGGCATCGGACGGCGTTCACGCGGGAGCAGCTGTCTCGTCTGGAGCAGGAATATGGCAAGGAAAACTATGTATCCAGACCCCGGCGCTGCGAACTGGCTACTGCGCTCAATTTACCGGAGACTACAATAAAGGTACCGTGTTTAACTGCAGTCAGTGAAAATAAAGGGCCATGCCAAAGCCATATTTAACAAATAAGCTGTCTTTTTGTTCAGTCTATGCTACAGTTGTATAACAGAAATAAACTAAAAATAATATCGGGAATCTTACTTTTCCTAAGAAAATTATACACGTTATGAAAGGTGAATGTAAATTATATAACAAACAGATTAATGGCTGTTAATCCAGCTGTTGGTGGCTATAGAGTGACATCACAGACCTAGCTATACGTTTATACTGGAAATAAATTTGCAAGTGCAATTAACCACTGGTGCTCAAAGATGTTTCAGGTCCACTGGGTGGCTCAAAAGTACTCTTTAGACTGGTTTGTATTGTGAAACATGATATCCTTTTTTATCTGGCTTCAATTATCTTAACATTGACAATCTAGTTAAACAGTCACAAGAAGGTGGCTATTAACACTATATTTCATCAGAGGTATATTCTCGGGTTATAAGGGCAGCCGTGGGCCCTAAACAAGATCCTGGGGTGGTTTTGTATTGAATGAACTGTTTTGCAAACTGGTGAAAGAAACATTTAAACTGTTTACTTGAGGTAAAGTCATAATACTATTTCAGTAATTGTACTAAACCTTTTGCATCAAAATATACTTACAAATTCATAAAGTAAAAGTGCCCATTATGTAGAATCTTATGTGATTAGTGTATTATTGGGTCATTATTATTGATTACACTCATGTGGCTATTACTTGAATGTTGCCACCTAGGATGTTATCACTGGACACACCTTGGAAAGGACATTGGTTATTATGGTAGATTGAGTAGTGATAAGTTTAGGGCCTCTACATTTAATGGAGATGTTCACTGCACAAAAGGCAGCACATATAATACACAATAAATACACTAACCTTTTGCCAACCAGTAGCAGTCTTTCTTAAAGAAAGATCAGGAATATAAGAAAAAGCCTTAAAATTTCGCAGGCATCTGACATTTTAGAAGCACAGCCTTCTGCAATATTCTATGGGCTGGTAAAATAGTTGAGAACTGGACAGTGTCTAAGGTAACTTGTCATTCTGAGCTTTGAAATAGAGAAAAGTAGTAATTAAAAGAAAATTAAGTGATGTGTTATGTAATCTGATTCAAAGTGTTAGTGAGACCCCTGCATTTATATTTTCATGTTTATAGAAATTGTAGCAGCTCCTCTCTAGGTATAGAAATGTTGTGATCCATTGGCTTTACCTTTAGTGTCACAGGCAAGGTGTGAAATGTCTCAAAAAATGTTTTAGATGTTTTTGTTAACCCTTAATGTTTTCTTTTTTACAATGCAAATCTAACTTGATTTGCATTGTAAAAAAAAACGAAAAGAAGGGATGCACAGTTGTTCCTCCCAGGGCCCTCTCTTAATTTTTCTAGTCTTTACAAAAAGTTCTTTGAGAGAAGTGTTGTTGTGAAAAAGCACCATATAAATAAAATGTAATTGAACTGAATAATTCACTTCATCCTTCTAGGTATGGTTCCAAAACAGGAGAATGAAGGATAAACGCCAAAGACATTCCTTGCCTTGGCCTCACCCATTTATTGACCCGCTGGGGGGGCTTCTGATGGGCAGCACATCTCCTTCCTCCATCTTACCATACACCTTCATCCAAACCCACCTCCCACACCTCCCGCTCCACCCCTATGCTCCCCTGGCTCTCTCTTCGACTACATCATCTCACAGCCCATACAGTTCACCAATGAGTTCAGTAGATGCATTCCATCTCTCCCAATTCAACAAAAGGCCTGGGGAGCTGCCTCCAACAACAGTAGCACTCTACCCCTCTGTAAGCATAATGCACCACCCTACTTCATGCCCCTGTCCACTCTGCCTGCAGTGGGACCCAGAACAACTGTACAAAGCAAGAAGGGATGCACTGGGACTGGGCCGGCCCCGCACTCTGAAGGCTAACACTCATTCTGCTAGTGTAGGGAAGACACAAGAGATGGTGTAAAACTAGATGAAAACATCATCAAACAAATGTTACTGCGAGAAAATTATAGGATTTCCAGTGTCTTCTGTTAATACTAGGAGCTTGCCAAGCATCACCTGCAGCAGATGATTAAGCTCTCATATTTTTGTGTAAATCTTAATAGAAATAAAAAACTCTGCATCTTTACAATAGAAACCTAAAACACTGGCCTTGTTTAAAATAATGCAAATCACATTTGCAGTTAACTGAAGGCATTGGGTTATTCTGTTTTGTTTTGATGTATTATATTTTTGTTGCTGTTGTTACATAATTATTTCAAGTAAGTTAAAAAGCTATTCAGTAGTAAGGCCACATTTATGCCTATCAAAGCACACCAAATGAAAGCCTTAACCTTTTCTTTGTATTTTTTTTTAAAGAGCACACTATATTAATTGTACAGTCTGGTTACTGTTCATTAACTATTGCATATCCAGCCTCAATATTAAAACAACCTCTATTTCAAACTTGTTTTGGTGCATTTCAGCAGTTTGGAGCAGAGCACTGCATTGTGACATCTATCTTATAGATTTCTTCAGCTGTCAGTGGTTTTAACATCATATTGCTGAGTGTATACTGAGCATACACCAAAATTAAGCTACTTAGAGCTGCCACAAGTGGTTACCACAGTGGGTAGCTCTATATGTTTGATTTGGGAGAATTGTAATCCGGATGGCCTTCATGACACAAACACAACAGGAATTTGTGTCTCCAAGTGGAAATCAACCACTATGCTATGGAGCACCCATAGTATCCAAATGAAAAAATTAAAATACTTGTCAAAACAAAGTAACTTCATTAAAAGTTTTAACGGCACATAGCACTATTATAAGGTTAGGGCTGCCACGATTAGTCGACTAGTCACGATTACGTCGACTATCAAAATCGTCGACGACTGATTTAATAGTCGACGCATCGTTTGAAGCTTTGTAAGATCCCAAAAAACGCAGGAATAAGTAGTAGGATTTAAGAGTGTAATAACGGACTGAAACAGAAGATGGCAGCACTGCATGTACAAGGATGCCAGCTGCCGTTAAACCCCGAAGAAGAAGAAGCTGTGTCCCAGAATTCATAGCGCAGCCCAGCTAAGTTTCCAACAATGGCGGCAGCTAGTTAGTTTTAATATTACTCTTATTATTCTTTCTGGGTCGCAAAATAAACGTTTAACATATTTTCAGGCGAGAATGTAACTGTGTAATGTAACTGTGTAAACCTCAAATATCTGCTCAGTTTATCAAGACACCACATATTTTCAAAAGCGCTCCGACGTTTTCGGAGACGTCTGTTAACCACTAGCTCGATAGCTAGCCGGGGGCAAGGCTCGCTAGAGCCCGTGAGAACACCGGACTCCCGGCAAATCGTTTTCAAACCCACCACCGTCTTTCACTACTCAGGTTAAACATATATAAGTCACTTAGATAACTTAAAAATGTTATTGTTTGGCCTTTTTTTAGTATTTTATTTGTTTCTGAGTAAATCAGTTTGGCTGAGATTAAAGTTATAGTTTATACACGGCTGAATAAACATCAAGCAGACAACTGATTATCAGAAGTGTGAGATGTTCCCGTTATATTTTAGATAGCAAGGAGTTTATTAAACTTCACCGAAACAATCTGCAAATCCCATTAAATTTAATAAACTATCATCTTGTCTTTATTTTTAGTTAGCACATACCCTAAACACTTAAAGCTGTAAGCTAATGATAGTTATATAAGAGCAGATGCTGCTGGTGCAATAAGCTGTACGTTTTAGGTCCAATGGATGCATGATCTGATTAGTCGACTAATCGCAAAAATAATCGGTGACTAGTCGACCATCAAAATAATCGTTTGTGGCAGCCCTATATAAGGTGTAGATTAGGAAAAGTCAAGCAACTGATTTATTGTTTGGTTTACCGAAATTCAGAGTTCAGAAAGATTTAAGCCAAGCGAAATATCATCATGTTGTTTTGCCTGATTGACAGAATTGGTATAGTTTTGCAAATGTGAGACAAGGAAGATTGTAACACTGGCTTTCTCTTTTATATTATACAGTTTATGACACTTTTGAGTTATTGTGACAGAGCCTTCCCCACTTCTGTAGTTATTACACAGAATTTGAAATGTTAAATTAGTTTCAATTCCAATGAGTTTAAGTTCCTCGGCTAATTAGATTAAATCCACATCCACCTCCTACTCTAACCTCTACATCTCTTTCATTTTCTGCTCATACACATAAGGCATGCACTATTTCCCAGTTTAACTCCTGAATACTACTTTGGGATTATATTGACTGGAATCAAAGCTTCCCTTTTCATATATTCCAAATACCTTCTTAATGTTAAAAGCATGTTTGCCTTATGATCGGAAGGCCTGGAGTTCAAATCCACCAAATGGTAGCTGCCCACTGCTTCAATGAGTGAATGGGTTAAATGTAGAGGATAAAGTATGTAGGTTTAACATTAAAATTTATCTCCACACTCTCTTGACCTCTGAGATTATTTAATCCTTCAATTAAACTTTCAAGGCTGATGTATTTTTGAAAGCTACTATTATCTTGGAGCAGAGACACAAAAGGTACATATTAGTTTGTGTCAGTTGGACTGATTTGATTCAGATTTAGTTTAGGTGAAGAAGTGACAGTATACTGGAGCTAAAAAAAACACACTGTAACATTCCAGAATCATAATTTGCCATATAATAATTAAAAAAATATTGTTGTGGATATCTTAAATGTACCTAAATGTAATTAGTCAAGAAATAGTTTTAGTATTTAGGTCCTATTCAAATAACAACAAAGTTTTCTGGTTCTGTATAATTATACTTTAGAGGGGGTTAGGGTAAGCCTTTCACCCGCCGTCAGTCTTTACATTGACCAAAGCTAACACAAATGGTATTCCACCAGGGCTAAAAAATGAAGTCAGTGTTTCTTGAGTAACGACAGTGGCCACTTGAGGTCAGCTCCAAAAGCAAGTTAAAGCACCCAACTTAATAGCAATAACGTTTCTCTGGTAACAATTGTGCAATGGTTATTTATTTATTTATTTTATAATAAACTTCCACTTCTACAGTTTATTTATGGTTACATTTTTTTTTTATCTTTATGCTCACTTTGATTTATAGGCGTTCCAGCATATGAAACTATAGTCAATAGCTGTCAGCTAGGCCTCACTTCCTCTTATTCAACTTTCTGAACTAGACCTTTCTACTGTGACTATACTGAAGGTGCCTTATGAAAACATTTAATTTAATTATCTGACTTGTATGGTTTGGTATGTGGTACTGAAGCTGTATGTGCTTCAGTTTTTTAAGCTGTATGGTTTATGGTTTATGGTTTATGGAGGACGCTGCTCTCTTGTCTACATATAATCACTTCTGGCTCCAAAAAGGCTGAACCAGTGTTAGCCATTATTCTGCCTGACCTGAGTCATATTTTGCTCAGTATCACTGATTTGTTGTTTTACTTTTCTGTGGTCTGAAAAATACACAAACTGCAGCTGGAGTAATACAATTATTTAATTACTTAAAATTTAGTGCTATTGCTTTTGAAATATAGAACAATAAAGACAGAGACTCTTGGAAAGTGTTTGAAATAAGACCTTAAATTATTACCTTACCTTAAATTAGTCATTATTTTGAATTCTGTGCATGTATGCATAACTGTGTCTTTTTGTATGTGCCCAGCTGTGTGTGTGTGTGCTTTGTGGTTGTAATTTTATATAACTTAGTGTAGCAAATAAATTCAGATGCTATTAAAGGTTTGCACAGAGAAGTCAGTCAGCCTGTTTGCTGGTGATTTTTTTATAAAACTGGAAAAGCAGACATGTACACTGCTACTTAAAGTCTATCAACACTCTTCTTCTTTTTGACCAGATTTGAACTGATATGGGGGATTGCACTTTCAGAGCAGTCTTCTAGTGTCCTAGCTTTGTGTCCATCTGATCGGAAACACAAACACATAAAGCTTGGGATCATAACATCACCAAAGAAAATCTATTATGGGACTGTTGTTACCAGAAATCAGAGCTGATGATTGAATAAAGGGAGGTAAGTACTTTGAGCTTTAAAGTTCAATTGTTGATGTTACAAACGTATCACAAGGGTGAGATTCAAGGGCGTAGATTTGGCATGGACGGAAGGGACATGTCCCCACCAATATCCAGCGATTATTGAATTGTCCCCACCAATAATTTGATCTCTTCGAGTAAAGAAAAACAAACCCGATAGAAAGAGAAAAGACTCCGATCTGTCAACGTCTCATTCACCCAGCGGTGCAGAAAGAGTTAAATTACGTTCTCTCCTACATCATGTGACAAATATGGCCAATGTGATTGGCTGTGCCTTTCAGGGAGCTCTGTTTAGTTTTAGCAGCGGCAATCCTGCGCTGCGAGGCGCTCAGGTATACACCAGCTCACTCCTGGTGGCTACTTGGCGGGGCCTGGTGCCTGTCGCTCGGTCAGGCCTCTTCCGGGGCAAAGGGGGCCCTCGAACCTCCGGCCTCGGGGCCTGCAGCTCGGTTCACTCTGGCACAGCTGGCTGCCGGCAGAGCCGGCGGGCGCGCCAGTGCAGCCCCCTCTGGCTTCTGCTCCGTGGCTACTGGGTGACCCCTCGTCTGGGGAGCTCCTCAGCCCTTCCCAGGAGGGTGGCACGGATGCCCCTCCGGTGGTCCTCCTTGGGCTCTCGCACTCTGGGGCCTCTGGATGTCTGGAGCCTGGATCTCCTCCATGCCTGCTTCATGCCCTGGGGGACGGGGCTATGGCCCTCCACACCCTCTAGCAGACCGTTACATGGGGAAACCTTCTGTATACAAGCGCGCTGATCCACATGGGTGTGCACATGGGTGTTCACTGTTCGTAGACATAAACTACACCTTTCTTAGCTGCTACTTCAAAGCACATTGTGCGCTATCTGTGCTGCACAACAACATTCAATATTTAGTATTTACTGCTGTTCACACTTAGCTAGATTAACGTGATGGTGTTGTGTTTAGTATGTTGCTTTGTTTTTTTTTTTGCTTGTTTTCTCTTCTTTTTCTCTCAACAGGTGACCCAGGAGATTTTTTTTTCTCTTTGTCTTTGTAAGTGCCCTTTCTCACTGTCCCTTTTCCCTTCTGTTTTTCATTTCCTTCCTCTCTTTCTTTCTCCCTTTCCTATCCCCCAGTCATGTCTGTCCCATCTGTAACTACTGAAAATAAAATAAATAATAACAACAAAAGTTGATCAAATGGACCAATACGGCAATGCCATGATGATCCATTTGGCAAAATAAATCCATTTGGTATCCTTGTTGGTCTTCAGACAACAATTCTGACGGCTAAAGAACCAAATGGGACAGACAAAAAAAAAAAAAAAAAAAAATCCTGGGCTGCGAGGAGGAGAGGAGGATGGCAGCAAAAAGGAAGAACCTGGATATAAGAAAGTATTTTTCAAAGAAACCTGTAAGTCACTTAAAGTCAAGTTCACTCATAAAATGTGTCCATCTTAATAACGTTACAGGCTATGCTAGGCTTTGGCCCACATCAGTCTAAAATTGTATGTAACCATGAATAACGTGTTTTGGAAACTAACTGCACAACAGGCAGCACTGTTAGTTCTCAGTCTCAGAGTAGCGTTTCTAATTTTGATTGAAACTGTCAGAGAAAACGGAGCCTCGAGTAAGCCAGGATATTAGTTTACAGAGGCTGTTAAAATTATATGTCTAACGTTAAAATGTTGGTGACACAATAATTTCATCCTAATGGTACTGACATAATCATAGGGTTCATTTTTGAGACAAAATATCATGAGGTAGTCATGATTTTGCAAATATTCCACCTTGTAGTGCAGTTTGAACAAATTGTTTTAAAAATCCACTCACCCTACAAACATTACTGATGAGTCAAGATCTGCACAAAGTGACAGAAACACTGAAGCAGCTACACATTTTATTCTTCTTGTCATGTATGTCCTATTTGTCAGGTGACAGAAGAACCAACACAAAGCTCAGAGAGTAATGGTGACACAAGATCACAGGTGGAATTGGATGATGACTTGATGGTTCATTACTGTATTTGAAGCACATGTGTGACTGCATGTATTTGGAGTGTCTCACTGTTATTTATCAGGTGACAGAGGCAGCTCTGCCATGTTGTAGCTCGGACAGAGGTGAAGAGGCGAGGTCACAGGTGACTGACTGACGTTTTGGTGCTATAGATTAACTAGTATTTATTATCATGACAGTTGTTAGGCTGCTGATGTAAATTGATTCATTAGTGTACATTTGACAAAGAATCTGAATTGACATGTCTCACTTTTTATATGGCACGAATCAATGTGTTATTTTATCAGGTGGCAATATGTCCTAGTGCAGTCAGAGGGGAGGAGCCAGGGGCAAAGGTGAGGCACATCACCCAGATAGCAAGGAAACATTGAAACAATGTTGAGTCAATATCAGGCGATGTCATTGAATCAACGTTGAGATCTGACGTTGACCCAACGTCACTCTTGCACCATTTTTTAACGTTGAAACAACGTCAGGTTTTGATGTTGAATCAATGTTGAAACCTGACATTGATTCAACGTTATATTTTCTAATACTGTTGACATTGAAACAATGTCAGATTCTGATATTGAAACACTGTTGAGCTATGGTGTTGATTTTCCACCTCTTTCGCACAGTTGCTTTTTATTAAAACAACAGTTAAATCATGACTGGAAATCTACCTTTCTTTATAGGTATTTTAACCAATACTAAACTACTACATGTTTCCATCAATACTTAAACCATTGCATGTGATGTAACAGAGAAAAAAAATAAACAAAAAAAGGTCAATAGGCATGTTTCGTTTGCTAAATACTTTATTAAAAGACAGTTTCCTATTTACATTTATATGTTTCACATAAGTTTGTAATTTTTTACTCCGGGATGGAGATGGATGATGTGCGTCCTGCACCACCCATACAATCTGGGGCGTATTGGAGCCATTTCTGCACTGCTTGTGCAAAGACAAACTCGGACATAGAGTTTGCCCCTAACTGCTGCGTCAGGCCATCTAGGACAAAAATAGACACACACAAACAAAAAAAGTGAATTAGAGCACATGAATAAGCTCTTGTTAACTGTCTTCAGCAGGGAGAAAGTATGTAAACTCCTAGGCTGATAAACATGAAAGTCACCAGGCGTAAATCTGCAAACTGCCGCATTTGATTCCCAAAGAGCGATGAGCGGAAAAAGTGATAAGTCTTAGCATGGTGTGCCGTGTATCCTTTAAAACAAAATAAACATGGGGTCCTCGGGCTGTACAAACTACAACCCGAGGACTAAACAAGCCAAAGACCAAAGACTCCATCTCCAGATTAACCGGACATGAAAGTCTTGTTATTAAGAAAGACAAAGTAATATAGCCAAAAAACAGTAAAACTTACCAAATATGCATTTGCAGAGCGCTGTATCTTTAAATGCCATTTTTTGCTTTGTCTGGTCCTTGGTTTTTTTCCCTGCCCAGTTTAGTACCGAGGCCAGCTCGTTTGTAATGGCATAAGCCATTACACGGCGGACTCGCACCTCCAGTGTGGTCCCTCCAATCAAGTCAAAGCGTCTCACCTATAGACACATTTTAAGAGATGGAATTAGCGTGTCTCATGTCTTAAATGTGTATGCAAGTGCTTGTGTGTTTAATCAATAGGCCGTTGTTATGTATTTAAATCACATCTGACAGCTATTACACTTTATAGTTTCAAAGTGTACATAACCTTTATGTACTTACCATTGCCTTATTTGCCTCTTGTGATTGAAGAGCTGCCTCTGCATGGTTTAGCTCCTCAATATTGTGCAAGGGCAAATCCAGAGACAGTACCCCAGCATCTACCGATTCATTGCAGCCGGTATTGCGGATGGCTCTGACCTCTTCACGGAGTTCGTTAACAGCTCTCGTCAGGTCTGACAGCATAGTTAATATCTTTTGTGAGGTCGCATCTGTTTAAAAAAACAATTCCAGAAAGATTAATGGCTTAAGCAGTGAGAGGCGAAAAACTAATATATCCATAAGTGATGGTGTAACATTCTGCATTCAAGTATAAGTTGTTCTAACTGCTAAGAATTTTTGCTAGTTTTTGCCTGTCACATATATTTGATATTTGTATATGTAGCTTGCCATCACCAGTGCGTGAATTATGTGTGAATGGGTGGATGACTGAATGTGTAAAGCGCTTTGGGGTCCTTAGGGACTAGTTAAAGTGCTGTACAAATATAGGCCATTTACCATTTATACCATGTAAAATCTGAAATTCCAAGATTTTCGAACTTGCCTTGTAATAGTGGCCTCACAGAGTCTCTGGAATCTACAGAAAAACAAATCACAACAAGATGACATTCAGGAGTATAAACTGGTGTTTTGAAGATAAGAGTACAATGACATTGTGATTCAGCTTTAAAACAATTTTAAAAGCATACCATCTATAGGGAAGGCCTCGACATCAGACTCTGCATGCTGGGGAGATCGCAAAGCTGTGTCGGTTTGCGTGTTGTGCCGGAGTGGCGAAAGGTGCCGGAAGCTGGGCGGGGCATTATGATGCCTGCTGTCAGTGGGCTGGGGGGAAGACTGCGGAGTGGTGAGGGCTGTTTAGAAAAAGATAAATTTTTTTTAAGTATTTAAGAATACAGACAACTTGTCAAAAGTTTCCTTGTGTCACACACAGATATGTACAAAGACACGAGACAGTATTTTATTACCTGGTATTTTCACTCGAGGGGCCTGGGGAAACCGTTTTTTTGTGGGCTGCTCATCCTCTGAGTCACTATATGTGTACAGGGGATTTGGTCTAAAGAAAAAAAGTTGAAAACGGTCATAAGTAATTACAAATGTGCTTTTGGAATATTTTTTCCTAAAGTTACAGTTTGATTTATAACAACTCACACAGGAAACGGAGATGTGCAAGAAGGTACAGTATACAAGGAATTTTTGAAGTGCACAAGCGTACACGGCTTTGCATTTTTAAAAAGTTTACAAGCTTCCACTTTTTGGACTATATTATGTGGTGATATTGCAGTATGCAGGCACCACAGATATGTATAAAAGACAAGATCATAAATTCTTAGCAATCAAAGATATGTTTGTGAAATAAAAAAAGTTTTACTTGTGCTTTCTTTTATGACTGGTCTGAGTTTCAGCTTCGGACTGAAGGTCAGAAGTATCACAGAGTTCACTTAGATATTTCTGAAGACTGCGTTCTGCTTCGTGAAATGTGTCTGGAAGTACAAACACAATGTATGGCCAGACATAAATTAGGACACGAAAAACTTGTTATTGTTACATTTATACAACACCAATCCAGATGATACCCACCATGGCTTATTAGAAGTCGGACTGGTGCATAGGTGAGCCATGTTGCACCAGGATGAACTCTCCTCTTTACTGCGGAGTGGATCCTGAATGTGTCTCGTGGAGGATATGGAGGCCATGACAATTTCTCCCCATTTATCCACGAACTAGGGACTATTTCTCTACCACCAGTGCTGAACTGCACAATGCACCAGTCTTTCATTTTTATCTTTTTTTTTAATTTGGAGTCCTTTTTTGCCCTGTCTAGGATAAACAGGAAACAGATAATTACAATATATTTCATAGTCACTACAAAACTTGATCTATTGATTGAACTAAATAATAATATAAAATGTATATAGGCAACAATTACAAGCAAACCCGATAAAACAAACTCTTTTTTTTTTTTTTTCTTTTTACATACACACCTTTGACGCTGCGTTTTCTCCGTTTTCCTCGTCCACACGTAAATGCTAAAACGGAGTTTTCGAAAATATCCACCCTGGCAGGCGTCTTTAAAAATCTCAGTTTTCAGTTAACGAAAACGCAGTTTACGTGTGGACAAAAGGTGCAAACGCAAGGTAGGTGAGCGTGCAACGTAAAGTTAGGTGAGCGTGCAGCGTAAAGTTACGTGAGCGTGCAACGTAAAGTTTGAATTGAGTGCGAATCGAAGCGGGTGCTTTCCAATCATTAAAAGTAACAAAGTCATTGAACACATTTATACAGTTACCTTTATGTTTATCAATCATATATCACAGATTTACAATTTTTTGTAGTACTATAAAAGCAACTACAGAGCGAAAGTCAAGCGCTGAGGCAACGGCAAGAACAAAGGAACCCTCGAAGCGTTAAAGCTAAGGGATTATAACGGAGAAGTATGAAATGAAAATGTTTTCTTTGTTGATAGACTTTGTTCGCAGTGCAATTTATTTGTTGCCGGATTGTAAGATGAAAGTAGACACAATTTCGGGCTCCCACATTTTGTCCGAAACTTTACATTAACAAGTTTTTTTTGTTTTTTTTTTACTGTTATTCAAATGCAACCGTGGAAATAACGAATAGAATAAAAGTCATTCATTCTTACCTTATATTAATCGTGGTGCAGGCCAGTGCAGTGCATGAACTGATGCCTTCTCCGGTCAATTCCGCTGAGAGTAAATCTAATGTCCCGCTCTACTGTACAAGACAATGGTTACCTGGAGGGATGTACCACTGTGAGAGGGGGTGCTATGGAATAGTCCAAGTGGTAGCAGCTTTAATTTCCCGCTCAACCATAAATCAATGGTTTTTCAACGTGATTGTTGTCACCTTTTCAACTATAAATAGATCAACAATCAACGATGACAGAACAACAGTGAATCAATGTTATTTCAATGTCAGTGTCAGGTTTCATCAGTATTTCAGTGTTGTTTCAACATTGGTTTTGTGTTGACATTTCAATCCTGACGATTCTGATGGTTCAGATGGAAAATCAACATCTGTTCAATGTCTCCTTGCTGGGCAAGCACAGAATAATCATTTTAATCTGAGGATAAAACGCATGTACTGAGGCTTAAAGAAGCTTCAGTGCTCTCAGAAGACTAAAAACATGGCTAAGGTCAACAATGACTCAAATGAGATTAAACAATGCTGCTGTATGCCATGTCCACCAGGAGAGACTGGACAGTATAGATGTAAAACAAATATGCCAGCAGTTTATCTCAGTTAGCGAGAGGAGAAGGCATGCGTTTGGCTCCTTCACATACTGGACATTGAGTTGTTGTGTGGGGCACCAGTAGTCCATGTCTGTTGCTGTAACAGTAGTTCATGTTTAGAATAAAACATCCCAGCTCACTGAGTTGATCGTGGCAATAGTGCCTAAAATGCTGCATAATTTTGCTGAGAGATCTTTTACTTTCTGGTAATCTTAGATGAGGGTAAAGGTTAGTTATAGACAAAAACCAGCAGGTCATTCAGTGTTCCCTTAGTGCTAATGTATCAGAGATGTTGGTGTAGTATAACTGAAGTAATGTTGTTAAGTCCTTAAAGTCATATTCTTTTATTGTCATGACTGTATTTGAAGCTATTTTTATTTTTGTATGATACCTGATTTATATGGAATATGGCTGAAGTAAACTAAAGTCTAAAATACTTAGTCATTTGTTTAATAGTAATTTAACGTTATACAATTCACATATAAAACTATGAATTGTAATTTTAAATGGTTTAAAAGCATGTAGAATAGCATATGTAGGCAAGTATATTTCTCCTTTT
The DNA here is from genome assembly GCF_036321145.2 of Pelmatolapia mariae. Classification (NCBI taxonomy): domain Eukaryota; kingdom Metazoa; phylum Chordata; class Actinopteri; order Cichliformes; family Cichlidae; genus Pelmatolapia; species Pelmatolapia mariae. The sequence goes on along the minus strand of NC_086230.1, from coordinate 2,709,911 downwards.
TTTTATCAAGAAGCAAAGACAAAAAGGAAAAAAAAAAGAAACAGCGCAGGGTTCGGTGGTTGAATCATCCGTCCCCACCAATGCCAAAACCAAATCTACGCCCTTGGTGAGATTAGGTTGTTCTTACTTTACTTACTGTACTTACACAAACATACATGTGACCAGAATGGAAGCCATTTATGGAACTGAGTAAGATTTTCGTGTGGAGAAAAAAAAACCACCATAAACAACATTTTAAAAAATGTGTTGACGTGATCTGTAGCTGGTTGTTGCTACATGGTAGGATAACTAAAATTCAAAAAATCTTTATGCTTTTGCTTTTTAAAAAAGACAGCTTCTGAAATAAGACAGTGATCTTTAGTGGATGCTATTGTTACACCTCTGGCACACTAGTGATGTGTCGGTCGCGAACGAAACGGCTCTTAGAGCCAGCTCTTTGAAGTGAACGACGCGAGCCGGATCCTTATTGGGAGCCGTGGGGTTTCTTTTTCTTTCTCTCACCCTCTCTCCCGCTTCACTCCGCACGCGAGCCTTGGGCTTTGCGCTGGGCAGAGGGGGGAGGGGCGGTAGCACAGGAACAGAGCAGGAGGGAGAGAGAGAGAAAGAGAGCCAGGGACAACAACGTCACATTAGAAACGTATAGTAATCATCCACAACTATTTTCAGTTGCAGATGATAAAGGATTCAGAAAGTTTAGTCATGCAGGCCCATATGACAGAGAATATGCATCTTCTTTTGTTTTCATATTTTAATTTATATTTAATTGTGTTGTGGTTTGCAGTGTTTTGTGTTGTTTCACTTTAAATTTGTTTAAAAGGAAAAAGCTGAAAATTTAAATAGTTAAAAGTTGAAATATGAATAGTTAGTTTTTGTATTAGATGATTTATTACATTTTATGTGGAGTGAATAAATAAAAGTATATTTACGATGGCCCCTAGAGACAAAGCACAAACTCCAAAACACGTATGAACTCCAAAACACGTACAAACTCCGAATCATGTACAAACCTCGAAGCAAGTCCAAACTCCAAAACACGTAAAAATTTCAAAACACGTAAAAAATTTCAAAATACGTAAAAATTTCAAAACACGTAAAAACTCAGAAGCACGTACAAACTCCGAAGCATGTACAAAACACAACAGAAGTGCTCCAGGATGCTAGGCGCAGTGTTGACCTTTTGTTACCTAGTGGCTACACAAGTAAGGAAGTACCAATGACCGGATTTGGTGTGTGGTAGTAACAGGTAAATGAACATTTCTTTTAAAATTATTTGAATATATATGAGTGCCTGTGTATAAATATACAAACAATACACATATGCTTTCAGTTGTGTAATTTAAGTGATCTAGGTAGCTCTGTTTTGGAAGTTCAGTTAATGCTAGCAATGTGTTTTGGACTTTGTACGTGCTTTGGAATTTGTACGCGCTTTTTGGAGTTTATGCGTGCTTTGTCTCTAGGTGCCACCGCATATATTTATATATAAATATATATAAATAAAACCACTTTTTTTTAACATTAGTAATTCCTTTTGTGCATAATTTTATATTATTGTTAATAATAAATTAATTAAAGCAACAAAACAACTTGAAGAGCCAGTTGGGAGCCGAAAGAGCCGGCTCTTTTTAGTGATCCGAGCCAAAAGAGCCGGTTCTCTAAAAAGAGCCGGAAATCCCATCACTATCACACACATCTAAGCTGTACATGACTACACACTGCAGGTCTGCTACAACACAGGTGATGCAAACAGCATCTTTTGTTATAGGCAAATCAGCTTACAAAATGTTTAGATGATGGTTACCTTATCCCCATCACTGTTAAATTACTTAATATCACTGCTGCATATGTTTAAGGTTAAGCTTATTTGAAATACTTTGTATTTTGTTAAATGTCCAGCATCATATTCTATAATATTTTTTAAAAAATAGATGGCAGTCGCCAGTATATCGCTCAACCTCCTATTTTATCCAAAGATCCACTCTGAGTACAGATAACATACAGAATATGCTATAGTTATAGAGCTCACCATCCTCACATCACAGAAAACAGTGTGGGAATAGAATAGAATGGAACAGAATAGAATAGAGGGCAGCATGGTGGCACGGTGGTTAGCACTGTTGCCGCACAGCAAGAAGGTCCTGACTTCAATTCCACCATCAGGCCGGGGTTTTTCTGTGTGGAGTTTGCATGTTCTCCCTGTGTTTGCGTGGGTTCCCTCTGGGTACTCTGGCTTCCTCCTGCCGTCCAAAAACATACAGTTTGTGGGGATAGGTTAATTGATTAATCCAAATTGCCCATAGGTGTGACTGTGAGAGCGAATGGTTGTCTGTCTCTGTGTGGTACACAGAGGGTGTACCCTGCCTCTTGCCCTATGACAGCTGGGATAGGCTCCAGCGTCCCCCGTGACCCTGAAAAGGATAAGCGGAAGCGAATGGATGGATGGAACAGAATAGAATTGAATACCCTTTATTGTCATTGTACATGTACAGCAAAATCATGGTGCTTCACGCCAGTTGTGCAGGAATAAAAAAAAAATATATAAATAGTAAAGACATCAAGAATAACAGAAGAGATACAGAAGAATGATAACCGAAGCAAGAATATTTACTAAACACGTGTTGGCAAAATCAGTACAGTCAGTTCCAGCATTCTTCAAAAAGTCAGCTAGGATTCTCAAATTGATACCATAGGTCTGTTTACTATGAGGCAACTGGGAACAACTGGCAGTTGCCAGTATTTTTATACTTACAGGCAAGTATCTCAAATAAGAAAAGCTTAAAATACAAACAAAGTTCTGGGTATTAGCAGTGTCACCTGTAACCAATGAAAGGTCAATTTCACATGTATTGCGAAAAAACTGACTCAAAGTGCTGTCAAAACCATAACATCTTCCATGGCCGTGGTATGGAACTGATGCGAGTGTGTCCTCATCTCCCAAGTCCAAGTTGTTGACTACAAACCTATGCATACAAAAATCTATTGGAAATGTGAACATCAGTGTTACGGCCCTGGCCATACTTTGAATCAAGGTGTCTGGATATTGTTCTATATGTGTGTTCTGTGCCTTTAAGTGTCTCTGCAGGTCCTATTTCTGATTGGAGAGCTGGCAGCTGCTGATTGGTTCCCATCATCAAGTGCCCCCTTTAAATACCCTATCTCTACCAGTTGTTCCCTAGCAGCAACTGACAGCAGCAGCAGATTTGTCCTTGGCCTCCAAACCGTCACTGACAAATTTTCGTGTGTGCCTTCAGAGAACTGTTACGTTTTGTATATAGTGTTGTAGATACTCTTTTCTTCTTTTAAATAAGCACTGAAGCAAAAGGGGGGAAACTGCCTTATCGTTTTCTGCACTTTTTCTCTTGGTTATCAAATTAGGGAGTTAGGGATTGCACTTGTCTTTTGTTTGGTTATTGTTTCACGCAGGGCTTAGGTAGCACCTTTCTTATTGGAATAGCTTGTTTTGTTTATTATTTTAGCCTTTTTTCACCCCGGAGTTAATGCTTTCAGTTTTTGGTAGCAATAAAACCACCTTAAACAGCGAAATGGCTATCCCTTCTTTAAGTGATGACGTGACGCATTTTCCTTCCGGGCCCAAACTACTCTGCGTTTGACAAGGCTGTTGTCTTTTTAACACATTTTAATGCTTTGTATCTTGTTCTATTTAATCTCCACAAGCCCTAAAAACAGTCAAACCGCTCTCGGTTTTTCTTACTGCTATTCATTTTAAGACTCAGTTTTTAAAACCTTAAGATGTAACTACAGCCCAGCCTGCAGCATTATATTAATGACTAACCTTGTATTGTGGATGGATTATCTCAGTTGTTCTCCTGACTGAAGCCTTGTCCATTTACAGCACCCTGCCATGTGATTGCATTTATCCCTAACCATCAGGACCTCTCACGTTAACTTTTATGTAAAAAAGTTACCGTTCATCCTCCAGCTTCACAGTGTTTATTTTATGCTAATATAGCTGTGTCGTTAGTGATCATGTAGCACACATGTGTCAAACTCAAGGCCCGTGGGCCACATCCGGCCCGGCGTACATTTATATCCGACTCGCAAGATCATTTTATATAGATTTATTATTATTGTTATGCATGGCCCGGCGATATGAGGTGCTAATAACACACAAATCATGCGTCAATCAAGTCAAACTTCTGTTATTGCGAAGCTAGCCCCTCACAATGGCGAAGAGAAAAGTTGATTCTGAAAACAGAGCCTTTCAGCACGGGTGGGAGACTGAATATATGTTTATAGACATTGCTGGTAAACCCGTGTGTCTTATTTGTGGAGCTAATGTGGCTGTAATTAAGGAATTTAATTTAAGACGGCACTACGAGACAAAACATCAGGATAAGCTGAAAAACCTAAATGCAGAGCAGCAACTACAGAAGGTAGAAGAACTAAAGAAGAATCTAACATTTCAGCAGACCTTTTTCACCAGAGCAAAAATCACAAAGTGAAGCTGTGGTGAAAGCAAGTTTTATTGTAGCAGATGAGATAGTCAAATCAGCTTAGTCATTTACAACTCTGAAGAGCTGCATGATGAAGCTGTGCGACGTCTTGTGTCCCGACAAAATGCAGATTTTGGCAAATGTGAGCCTGAGGAGAAATACGATTGCTGATCGGGTTTGTGAGATGGCCACTGATTTAAGAACACAGTTGTGTGAAAGAAACAAAAACTTTATTGCATACTCTCTTGCTGTGGATGAAAGTACAGACATGATGGACATTGCACAGCTGGCCATCTTCATCCATGGAGTGGAAATATTGGACATTAAATCGATGCACAGGACAGCGACAAGAAAAGACATTTTTGATAATGTATTTGACAAGTGTAACCGGCTTGAAACGGCCCTGGGACAAACTTGTTGGGCTTACAATAGATGGAGCGCCGGTGTTGTGTGGTGAAAGAAAAGTGGACTAGTCGGCAGGATGCGAGTAAAGATGCAGGAGGAGAACTGTACCGGTGAGTTAACAGCATATCACTCACTGCATCATACACCAGGAAACGCTTCGCGATAAAGTCCTAAAAATGGAGCATGTAATGATCACCATAATGCAAACCGTGAATTTTATCTGCGCTAAAGGTTAAACCCCATTTTTGGCCAATTGAAACCCATTATAACCACCTTTTTTGATTCCTTGTTATTGACAGTAGTAAATCATGCAATTTAGGTAAAACTGCTTTAATTCTAAACTCAATGCATGAAAATTGTAGTTTTTGTTTTTTACCAAATTACATCATTTACCCATTTTTGGCCAAGCAAGCAATTTCATGTAATATTCTGAGTTTCTAGTAGCGGCCTTTGAAGGCTTACCACACTCCAATGGACCAAAAGAATGAAACAATTTTGACATAGGTTTCACCTTAAGGATCTAATAGTTTGTGTTTGTGCATGACATTGCAGCACAAACATGTATTTGCAAGATAGACTGGAATAAATAATGACGCATCAAATATTACATAGGCTGCAGTAAATTTCTGTTGATGCAGGCTATTGAGCTTTGAGGTTTCCAGTCAAACTTAGCTTTGAAGCACATGCTAAAAGCACTTTTACTCTTGTATTTTTCATAAAAAGATACCATACCCAAAATATTAACTCTCAAAAAAAGCAAAACAAAAAAAACCCAATCACAGGACATTTTGCAGAGTTCAAACCTGCAGCTGCAGCTGCAGCGCAAACAACAACAAACACTGTTTGTAAACATGTCCTGGAGTTTATGCAGGTGCAGACAGTGCAGCTGCTGTAAGTAAGCCTAACAGCTTCCAGATCATTTATTCTGGCAATATGGCAAGAAGGTCATCACTGCTTCAAGCACTGTCTATATGATCTGGTCAGAGAGCAAGGACAGCAAACAGTCCTCTGCCCTTGAAGAAAAGACATCTGCCCAAGATGAAGAAACTTCCTCTCCAGAAGATGAGGGGACAATCTCCAAAGAGGCTGACTGCATCACCACTGATGTTGAGTACTAGCCAGTGCTTGAATCCTCTTCTTTGGGGGGGGATTGGGGTTGGGGTGCATGGAGGTGGAGGCCGCATTTTCTGAGACCGAGGAGCCGGTGACTGAGTGGATCCCCCATGAAAGGAAAACCATGTGGGTCCCACTACTGAAGAGAGACAGCTCTACAATCCAGTACCCACTGGTATCAAACCAGGGCTCACCCTGTATGCAGTTTCTTGCATTAGCAGCCTGAGATCTACTTTTGACTTTTTTATAACAAAGGAGATCTTTTAGCTGCTGTGCACCCTTACAAACCTGCACAAGAGGCAAAGGTGTGAGGATTGGAGGATTATAGATAAAGTAGAGATGTGAGCCTACACCAGAATAAAGCAATACATAGCATGTTGGATGACAACACTGGAAGTTCTCAGGAAGTAAAAAAGGGCAAGGGGTTCAGACTCCAACTGACAGAGGAGCTCCGAGTACAACATCTCTACTTTGGTCACCTGGGCAGAGGACCTCCTCAGATGAAAACTGGCACAGGGGAAACAACCCATAGCTACCTCCCCAGCTCCTCCAGTTGCAGCAGAGGAAGATTTTGTTGTCTGTCTTTGGCTTCACCAAAACTACCATCCCACATGCCAAAGCAACGGAGGAATGTGCTTTTTTTGACACAACACACAGGGAACTAGCACTCAGTGATGGGTAATAGAGGAAGCCTGGAAGCAAGAAGCAATCCTGGACTACAGTGGGCAAAAATACAGTTTGAATAACTTAGAGAGGATGTTGGCACCTCGAGTTGTTGAAGGAAAACTAACTGATGGCAGCTTGTTTTTTTTCTCCAATCTCCTGGATGTCTTGGGATACAATGCCTTTGTCAGAATCAACTTCACTAAAGTTGGGGCGTCCTCTACAATCTGCAAATGAAGAGTGATCCTGGGAGAGCTGCAGCACATGCTGGTGACCTCAACAATTGCAAGACGCCCTTGTCCTCGATTCTCAGCCACTTCTGCCATTGATCTCAAGATACAGTAGTCTGAACCAGAGTGTGACCCACACCCCACCAACAAAATGAGAAGAAGGAGCAAAAGACGCACCTCCAGGATTGGAACAGCAGCCCCGTGCACCAGGTGTAGAAAGTGTGCCTACAAAAACCACTCTACTGTGGTTAGTACATCCTGCTGCTAATGAGGATGCACACAGAAGCACACACAGTGAAATATACATTTTGATCATTCTACTGGTCATTTCAGTGGTTATTTAGTCATTAAATTGCCTTTCTGGCCACTAACACACCATGTGTGATTTTCTTTTTGGCCATTTTATGCTTTTATCCCTATGTAAATCATTAAAATTACATTATTCAACTGGTATTTAAAGGGTTAAAATTCTGAATTTGAATGAAATTTTGGTCTTTATGAACAGCACTGATGCTAATTTAAAAAATCAAGTCAACGAAAGCAGAAAAATGCTTTAATATATATTAAATTTATAGCATTTTGTAAACGTAAACGGGGTGACCATTATTGGCCATGAACAAGCTGAGAGGGAGGGTTTTTTTTGTTTTTCTGTCACTGCACAAAAAAACAATGATGCACAAAACTCATTGATACTGTTAATTATATCTATGCATCTAACCTACAACATGGTTAGAAAATAAATCAGTTTGCATGTATTATTTGGGGGGGGGGGGGGATTTTATGCTTTTATCCCTATGTAAATCATTAAAATTACATTATTCAACTGGTATTTAAAGGGTTAAAATTCTGAATTTGAATGAAATTTTGGTCTTTATGAACAGCACTGATGCAAATTAAAAAAAATCATGTCAATGAAAGTGGAAATTTTTCTTAATATATATTTATTTTATAGCATTTTGTAAATGTAAACAGGGGGTGGCCATTTTTAGCCACGAACAAACTGAGAGGGAGTCTTTTTTTTCTGTCACTGCACAAAAAGATGCATAAAACTAATTGATACTGTTAATTATTGCTATACATCTAACCTCCATCATGGTTAGAAAATAAATCAGATGGCATGTATTATTGGGAAAAAAAAATTGGGTTTTATAATTTTTTCCATTCATGAGTTCCTAGGATTATGTTATGGGCAGAAATCTGTGCCATCAGAAACTGAATTTGAATAAGTTAAATTTGAATTTGAATTGCTCGGATTGAATCTGAATTGTAACTTGAATAAATGCTTTTAAAAACTGAATATGAATTAGCCTAATTTGAAATTCAATTTATTGGTTTGAAAATGATCATCACTAAATTGAAATTGAATTTTATATTTTGAAAATGAATTTATTTGCTTTGAAACTGTATTTTATCCTTTAAAAGTTTAGCTCTCGGATAATTTCAAATTCACTTCTCACCATTCAGTTTCAGTTCTACAATTCAATTTCAGTTCCAAAATTCAGTTTTTTGGGACTTACATCCGGTTCCGGTTCAAGCGCAGATTAATAGAACTACATTTTACTAGCGGACCGAAAGTGTTACTGACGGGAATCTACAGCATCTTGAGCTGAATTAAGACTTCAGAAGTCATTCGTCATGTCGAATGACCAGCGGATAAACTCTCAGGTTGGTAATAAATGTATTACATGTATAAGAACAAGCGTCATGTTAACAAATGATAGCTGTACAGAAACTTTTATGCTTATTATAGCTGTTAGCTAAAAACGCTAATTTAGCCTAGTTTGCCCTGGATTCAGCTTTGACAAACAAATATGATCGACTGTTTCTAGTAGAATTCCAAAGTTGTCATCTTGTACCCTGTCAGAGCCCTGTATGCTTGCAAAGACCCCTACAGTAGGGAAACATGCAAAACAGTGTCCAAACCTTTGTATTTTAGCTTTATTTATGTCTTAGAAAGCATCCCAACTGTTTAGCTAACTTAATAACTTTAACTAAAGTGAATAGTTAGTCTAATTCATTAGTACAGCATTACTGGATCACATCTGTTTGAAGTGATATGATATACAACTATCACTGAAACAGCAAACTTTGTAAATAAACAAACAACACTTCTCATTCTCTAAACGTTTGGCCACAGCTGTAGATTACACTATCAGTGCTTGTTCACTCTTGACAATAATTACATTTCTAAATTTCTTTGTGCATTTACAGGTAAACAATATCTAATATTTTATCTAAATGACTGCTCCTTGTATGTGAAAAGGTGAAGAGCCTGAGGCCGGTGACGGTCCAGTTCTACTTTAAGTACATCCTTACGGTGGCTCACAGGACAAGGCCACATTCCTGTCCTGCCAGAAGAGAAGAGAAACTTCAGAGTCTTCATGCAGTTCAACCACACTTGTCATATTCCGTATGACGGGGGTCTCAAACTCCAGTCCTCGAGGGCTGGTGTCATGCAACTTTTCCATGTGTCCCTGGTGCAACACACCTGAATACAATTCGTAGGTCATTAGCAAGAGTATAGAACTTGACTGCATGCTGAGGTGGCAACCCCTAACCCTACCTACTCAAGTAAATTTAGGTAAATGTATGTATTTGGAAACATATACTTCTAAAATACTTTTATTGCACCATGTTCATTCACTCATGAGCTGCTGTAACATGAATCAAATGGCTGAGTTGCCAACTCAGCATGCAGTCAAGTTCTATACTCTTGCTAATGACCTACATTGCAAATTATCTGGTGCTTGCCATGATTTAAAATCTTATTTTTAGACAGGCCAGATAATTTGCCTTGTTTTAAAAAAGATTTACTTGTTTCTAAGTCTGGATTTTAGATTATAAACTTAAATCGAGAATAACCATATAATTGTGTCTATATTACTACAGAAATCCAGAAATGGGAAGAATAACTCTTAAAATACCCTACATTAGGTCTCTCACCAGATGTCTCTCAAAATATCACTTGTTTCAAGATACAGTGACATCTATTCCAAAAAATTCTTCAATTTTTTTCCTACCATATTCATTATTTTTAACAGCTGATACTGGCCCGATTCCTTTTCTTTCGCAAAAATAGGATGTTCAGTGCCTATTTCATTTTGACAACACTCAAGAAACTGATTGTGGTTTGCTAGGGATTTACAAACATTTTTAAAATTTAACTTAGAAGCCCACTGTTTAAAATAGGAGTGCTGTGCCTCAAAGCGCATGCACATACTCCTTATTAAAGGTCCAAGGGATAAGATTTGACTGGGAAGATGCAACATATAATGTTGCTTAGGTATTATATTGGCTTCAGGAAAAAGTTGCTTGAACTGATACAGGTGTTCTTCAATCATACTTCTCAGTTGCAATACAGTTTGTAAAGAAATAATGGGAGCAAGAACTATTTAGGGGGCAAGTACAGTGGCTATGTCGGGTTTACACAGATGGATTGAAAGATCCGGATAGTGAAGCAACTGGTTTGGCAGTGGTAGTTCCGGAATTAAATGTTAAGTTTGGAAAAAGAACATCAAACTTTCTGAGTGTTTATGCAGTAGAGCTGTATAGCATATATTGATAGCCTTAGATTGAGTGGAAGACAGCAGAGTTCTGAAAGTAATAATATGCACTGATTCATTGTTAGCTGTGTGAAGTATGGAAAATGGGAATACAAGTAATCATCAGAACATTCGGTATGAAGTTATGTTTGTTCACTATAGAGTGTGTGAACAGGGCAAAAGTGTAGTAATAGTGTGGACACCAGCTCATATAGGCATTATGGGTAATGAAAGAGGAGGTAGAATGGCTAAGGAAGTTATTAAAAGAGAAGATGTAGAGGTACAGATACCATTATCTAAATCTGAAGGAAAGTGTATAATTTGGAGTGAAAGTAAGAAGTTATGGAAAATGGCGTGGGATAATGAAACTAGAGGGAGACAATTGTATAGGGTACAAAATATAGTAGAAGTTAAAAGAAATAAAGGAATGAATAGGCAGGAGGAGATTGTTATGTGCAGAATAAGAACAGGGCATTGTTACCTGAATGGCACTCTTTTTAGGATGGGGAAACATTTAACAGGGCTATGTAACTGGTGTGGTGTTATGGAAACAACTGAGCATGTATTTATTAACTGCAGGAGGTATGGTAACTATAGGAGAATGATGAGGGTAGAAATGAGAATTAGGGGGGAACTCAGATTTGAAAAGGTGGTTGAATGGCTAGGATGTCATGAAAGGAAAGGTGTGGTTGTTCTGTTTCTGAGAAGTATGGGATTATTTAAGAGGATTTAAAGAGCTAGGTGCAGTCTAAGTAACACCAGAGGGTGGCAGTAATGCAACTTCTATGGATGCAAGCTGCCATTAAACTGGAAGAAGAAGAAGAATCACCTTGTCTGTATTTAAGTCCTCAGATTTCCTGTGTTCAGTGCCACATTGTCTCCATATGTACCCCCATGTTTTCCTCGCCAAGGTTGTAGTTTAAAAAAAGTCATAGTTCAAAGTTGAATCTTGTTTGCCATTTTGTTTGTTTATTCCTTCTTTCAGCCAAATAAAGGCTTGCTTTATCTTTGAAACTTAGTTTTGTCTCCACAATGTCTGCTTCTGGGTCCACCTCATCTTCTCACCTGCACACCCCACCGTGACATCACATTAATGACTTTAATGACCTTATAGTACGGTAACACCTTACATCAACACAGATGATGTAAAATTCCTACAGGAATGTATAGTGAAACCAAAAAACACTTTTTTTTTTGTTTCAATCACAGTAATTTTTTTGCAAACTATTAAAAAGAATGTTTTTGTTGTAGTTACAACATCAATGTGTGATCATAATCAAATGTATTTGTTAAAACTATGAATATTAGGAACAAAAACAGAGAAATACTGTAATACTATACTAATAACAAAACAATTGTGGTAATTTGGCATGCAAATATTGTAAAAACTAGTTTTAGTCAGTTGTTTTTAAAAATACAAGAATTATATGTAAGTCACTTTACAAGTTTATACTGTAAATTGTATGTTGTAACGGACCTTCTTTTAACATGATATATGAAATGATGCAAATTCAGGTATAGGGCTAATAACAATGTTTTCACAGAAAATGTCACTGTGAACCTGAGAGGTTGCCTCTCTATTTATTTATATAATGTACAATTATAATGACGTGTGTTCTTTTTAATCATTCAGGCTGGTTGCATCCTATTGTACAGTAGCCTATTAGTAGTAGTAGTAATGAATTGCTTTACTTGCGTTACTGTAATTGAGTAGTTTTTTGTGTATTTGTACTTTTTAAAGTCATTTTTCAAGTCTGTAATTTTAATTCTACTTAAGTATATTTTTTTAAAAGTATTGTACTTCGCTACGTTTTCAATCACACCCGTTACTGAGTAAAAAACAACAAAAAAGCCATTGCGCTTCGGAAAAACTGCAGTGAATGATGGGTAGTAGAACAAATTGGTGCTAAGGTCATGACAAAGATGGAGACGTAGTCTGACATCGGTAGTACGGATCCAGTGAAAAAAGAAACCCCGTCGAATTCTGATGACACTGAACTCGAAGAAACCGATGTGAACCCCTGGCCGTATTTAAGGGACCATTTCGGCTTCAAGTGCAAGAAGCTTTATTATGCAGTGTAAGCTGTGTTTGCCCAGAGAGACCAAGTTAGCGGCTTTTAAAAATTCCACATCAAACCTGCGCAAGCATGTAGAGGTAAGGTAAATTGAACTTGTACCGTTGTGGTGGCAAAATGGCTGTGCTCACAATTTCACATTAAGTTAAGACATCTGTGAATGGCACAGCTAACATTGGTTGGTACTAGCAACTTGCTATTGTCAGGCACATTGTTGTCCACGCAACTTAATTTTTTCTTTACTGGATTGGTAAATTGCCCAAAAAAATTTGTTTACTTACAGTTTTCCTCTTTGTTAATCATAATAATTAATTTAAAAAATAATGAAATTAAATAAAGAAGCGGCTACTTTCTTACTTAACCCACATATGTTCACACCGCAGGCAAAAATATAACAGAGCACTCATTTGCCTTAGATTAGTCAAAGACACCTGACTTCTGTTACTTGTTAATTAGCATTTGCAACCTCCCGTTAACTAACCTGTTACTGTCCAATAAAAAAAAAACACAAGGATATCACAGGCATCGCCAGACCAGAGGTCTGCGGCCTGGTATAATGGCATCTAAGAGTATACCATTCAGCAGTGAGGGATGTAATGATTTACCAGCGGTAGCTATGTAATGCACTGATGTCTTATTAGGGACGTAAGGAGGAAATATTTTATGTAAAATTCGGTGTGTTTAATAAAAACAAAATTGATTTACATCCTGCTTTAAAAAATGTTGTTAACAGAGAAAACATCCATACAAGCTGAAGGCCTTCAGTAACTTTATAGCAATGCGGAAGCGAGCCTTGGAACAACCAGAACCCCCAAGAAAGAAAGCAAAAATCAGTGATTCGATGGCAGTGGGTGCAAACAGACGACCACAGGCAAAGGTTTACAAGCTCATGATTAATTTCATTTGTGAAGGTCTTTCTGTGGTTGAACAACCTTCTTTTAAACAACTTTTGTTGACACTGAATCCTCAATGCAAAGTCATTTCCAGACCCACTCTCAGGACCAGAATAGAGGGAGCTGCCAATCAGATGAAAAAAAACTTTGATGTTGCACCTCAGTAAAGTCAGCCATGTTGCCACCACTTCAGATTATTGAACAGCACACCAGCAAAGTTTCATAGGGGTCACAGCTCCAGGACATCGCCTTTGATATCCTAGCTGGTGCACTTGATGACATTCATTGTCAATACAGAATAAGGTGGAAAGTGGTAAGAATGACTACAGACAGTGGCTCGAACTTTATTAAAGCATTCAGTGTGTTTGGTGAACAAAGTCAGCCTAAGGAAGCGGAGTAGGAGTCAGATCAAGACTCTTCTGAAGCGACCAAAGCAGACTACCTGGACACATTCACCATCCTGGAGCAAGATAGCGGTCTTGAGTACCAGCTTCCTCCACATGAAAGGTGTGCATGCTGCCTTTTAAATTTAGTCACCGCAATAGATGCTGCCAAGGCAGAAGAGATGCATGATGCATGCAAACGGCTATCACGAGCAGCCTTTGGGGAATGCCAAGCAATCTGGAATAAGTCAGGTCGTTCCTACATGGCAGCAGAAATTGTGGAAAGTGTTCCAGCTCATCTGGCCAAATCAAACTCAGTGGAACTCAACATACATAGCTCTGGAGAGAATTATACGGATCATACAAGAGAAGGGGGAGGATGCTATGGAATGTCTGTGACGAATTCAAAGTGAAAATGTGAGTTTTATTTCTTATTTCTAAAGTATGACGCAAATGACACAGGTGGAAAACAATGCCTGGAGCTACTTCACTTATTTGTTTTTCAAACCTTTTTTTGAATTTTTAAAATACATGTCCATTCTTGCATTTTGGCCATACTGATACCCTGATTTACTAAAAAAGATTTTTCTTTATATCATACAGGCTGAGTCCAACTGAAATTGCTTTCCTGACTGAGTACTGCACTGTGATGAAGCCTGTGGTGAAGGCTTTAAATATCCTTCAGTCTGAGACCAATGGCTCCTTCCAGTGATCTTCCAGCTGAAAGCTAAACTCAACAGACTGGAGACCTCCACCAAAATGTCTCTCCCACTCATCAGAGCCATTCGGGATTCCAAAAGCACTTTGGTGGGATGATGGAAGACTCTGAAATGATTGCTGCTGCAATCCTTCTTCCGAAGTTCAAGACCACCTGGACTGAGAGGCCTGATATCATAGAAGCAGGTCTGATTTCATAATTTAATATCATGCCGTAATCAGTTGTTTCTTATGAATTTCAATAATTAATTAACTAAATTAACTATTACTTAAATAAAGTACAATAACATGCATCTTTCTACACAAACTATAGTTTTTGTAATTCATGCATTATAATAAACTCTTGTTGCCTCATTTATCCAAAATTAATTGTCAGAAATATTTAATATGTGTTGTGTATTTCAAATCAAATTAAATCAAAATTTATTTATATAGCACATTTAAAAACAACAGTTTTGATCAAAGTGCTTCACAAGTTAGGAAATAAACAAAATAAGACAAATTTACCAAACAACAACACAAGGCGAGACAAACATAGAAACCAACCAAATGATAATCTATTTTACGTCAAAGGCAGAGTAAAAAGATGGGTCTTTAAACGAGAATTAAAAGACCGAACAGTCTCAGAAGAGCGAATGGCAATAGGGAGGTTGTTCCACAGTCTAGGAGCTGCAATAGCAAAGGCACGATCACCTCTGGTTTTCAACCTAGACTTAGGTTGCATTAAGAGCATCTGGTTAGAAGATCTTAGTGCTTTTTTAGGATTATACAAATGAAGAAGTTCTGTTAAATAGCTAGGGGCAGTGTTATTGAAGATTTTATAAGTGAGTAAAAGAATTTTAAATTCAATGTGAAATTTCACAGGAAGCCAGTGTAAGTTAGCTAAAACTGGAGTAATATGATCATGCATTCTGTCACCCGATAAAAGGCGTGCAGCAGCGTTCTGTACGAATTGCAAACGGTAAAGAGAAGAGTGAGGGAGGCCTAAATAGAGGGAGTTACAATAGTCCAGTCTAGAGGTAATGAATGCATGAATAAGCTTTTCAAGGTCCTTGGGGGAGAGAAAAGGCTTAGCTTTAGAAATTTGACGTAGCTGATAGAAGCTGGATTTAACCACAGTAGATACTTGTTTCTCTAATTTGAAGGAGCTATCCAAGAGTACCCCAAGGTCTCTTAAAATGTGGGAGAGGTAGCTAGCAAGTGGGCCAAGGGTAACAGTTAGTTGGTTCAAAGGGATATGGCTGTCAAAGACAATAACTTCAGTTTTACTGTCATTCAAGGTAAGAGAGTTTTGAGATAGCCAGGTTCTCACATCATGAAGACAGTTAAACAATTTATGCAATGGATCTGTGACATTCAAACTCAAAGGAAAATAAATTTGAATGTCATCGGCATAACAATGGAAAGAAATATTATATCTTTGGAAAATAGATCCCAAGGGCAACATGTACAGAGAGAATAACATAGGGCCCAAAACAGACCCCTGGGGCACACCACAGAAAAAGGAGCAGCAGAGGAGGAGGCCCCATAGTGATAGAGAATGACCTCTCTGAAAGATAAGATTTAAACCATGATAAGGCTGTGCCCTTAAGACCAACTACTTGATCTAACCTTGATAATAGAATGTTATAATCTACTGTGTCAAACGCAGAAGTCAGATCCAGTAAGACTAGAACCACAGAGCAACCTGAGTCACTGGTTAAAAGGAGATCATTAAAAACTCTTAACAAAGCTGTCTCAGTACTATGTTGAGGCTTGAAGCCCGATTGGAATTTTTCAGTAATACCATTGGTATCTAAGAAGGTCTGAAGTTGTTTACAGACCACTTTTTCCAGGATCTTTGACATAAAGGGAAGCTTAGAAATCGGCCTATAATTTGAAAGAACACTAGAGTCAAGATTAGTCTTCTTAATAACGGGTTGAACAACAGCATGCTTGAAGGCAGACGGTACACAGCCTGAGGACAATGATGCATTCAATATTAATAAAATACAGGGCCCAATAGTATTCAACGCTTCCTTAAAAATACGGGCAGGAAGAATATCATGTGAGAAATTAGAGATTGTTAAGTGGTCAATTATTTCCTTTACATCCGAAAGAGACACAGGCTCAAACTGCTGAAAGACAGCAGAGCATTTAGAAACTGGAACTTGATGTGTGACAACCGATAAAACGAGGCCCTTAAGGTAGTGATTATTTCAATAAAATACCTTAAAAAACTTTCACAAAGGGCCGGAGAAGCCTCTTTGTGTGCGGTAGCACGAGGATTAATCACAGAGTTAAAAATGTTAAAAAGAGCGTGGGGCTTGTGGCAATTAGTCAAAAAAAGACCTGATAGGAAGGCAGATTTAGCAGCTTTCACAGTCTTCTGATATTTTGACAAACAATTATGGAGGATTTCCCCCGACACTTCGAGTTTGTCCTTTTTTCCACTTCCTCTCGGCACAACGGCATTTGCGCCTGAGAGCACGGGTAGTTTCATTCAGCCAGGGTTGGCATAACGACTTAGTACGCTTAGTCTTTGGTGGAGCCACAGTGTCCAGAATAGAGGAACATGTGGAATTAAAAAGGTTGGTAAGCTCATCAACCGATAAATCCACACGACAGATGAAGTCAGGGAGGGCAGAGTTGGTAAAAAGAGTAGAGAAGTTAGTAATGGTTTCAGAATTAATCGAGCGCATCTGGCGCAAGGGACCCTCGCCGTTAAGCTCCATATGTCGTAGCGTAACATTAAGCATAACCACAGAATGATCAGAAATCCCAGACTCCTTGATACGAATATCCAGACCATAAGACAAAACTAGATCAAGCGAATGACCTTTCAAATGTGTTGGTTCACTTACCCACTGCGTAAGATTAAAAGTGTCAATAAGAGCAAGGAAATCCTTTGTTAGTGTGCTTGCCTCACAACAGACATGTATATTAAAATCACCAACAATTAAAACACGGTCGTAGCGTAAAAACAGGCTCCCTAGTAGGTCAGCAAATTGAAAAATAAAATCCTTAACAGATTTCGGGAGTCGATACACCACAGCACAAAGAATTAGGGGGGGCACAGTTCAGTTCCAGTAGCTGCACCTCGAAGTTGGTGTAAAAGACGGGTGGTAGTTCCTGGCATTGAAATTTGTGTTTAAAAATCGAAGCCAATCCTCCACCTCTGCCAGAGATCCTAGGACCTGGGAGAAGAAGTTCTGAAAAAGCAGAAGATTCCTCAGGACAAAGCCAGGTTTCCGTCAGATAAAGAAAATCCACCCCAGATGAGAGGAAAAAGTTTAAAATAAAAGTCTTCTTTGCCAGCGATCTAACATTTAGCAAAGCCATCCGAAGTATAGTCGGATTGTTGCTAGTTGGAACAGATCTCAGCAGGCGAAGATTGCTGTAGTTCACACCAACTCTGGAGAGCCGCACCCAGCTCCGAACACGTGGGCACTCGGCCGGGGAGTCCAGGTGAGCATAGTGTCCAACAGGACTTATCCAGCGATGACAGGGCAATCTATAGCAGAAGCAGCCCCAGAGAGCATGAGAAGAAGATAGGGTATTTATAAATACGTGATAGCTGCTCGCATCAAGTGAGTTTAAGTAAGCCTTGAGGCGAAAACGAATACTGCCCCATTTACCCCGTCTCCTTTGGCATTTCCTAGGTGGAAAGGTAGCTGGAAAGCGGCGTAAATGATCAGAGATATCCGTCGGAGTCGAGAAAAAGTTCCCTGATTGCCACTTGAAACCAGACGTTTGATGAGTCAATGGCTGGAGATTCAAAAGAGTTTGCGATTCTTACCTATAATCGTCAAAGGCGTCAGGATAACACTGAGAAAATAGGATAGCAAACAGTACACAAAGCTTGAGGAGACGGCTCGCTGAAAACAAAGGAAAGATGGTGCCACGTGTCATTCAACAGGTCTGATCTATGTGACACAACACCTTGACCAGATGGCAGAGGTTGGGGTGGAGCAAGTCAAGCAACATTCATCAGATGAAGAAGACTTTTTTTCAATGAAGTCCGAAAGGCCACAAAGTTTTGGGGAGCTGGATTGGTACCCCTCTCCGTGAATCGCTACCTTATTGTGGTGGAGGGGTTTGTGTGTCCCAGGGATCCCAGGGGCTATGTTGTCTGGGGGCTTTTGCCCCCTGGTAGGGTCTCCCATGGCAAATTGGTCCTGGGTGAGTGACCAGACAAAGAGCAATTCAGAAGACCCTTATGAAGAAAACATCGAGGGAACAGTTTACCCTGCCCGGGGCCCCGCCCTGGAGCCAGGCTCGGGGAGGGTGCCCGAGGGCGAGCGTCTGGTGGCCGGGCCTTAGTCCATGGGGCCCGGCCGGGCACAGCCCGAAAAGGGGACATGGGCCCATCCTCCCGCAGGCCCACCACCCGCAGGAGGTGCCATAGGGGTCGGGTGCATTGTGTGCCGGGCGGCGGCCAGGAGCGGAGGCCCTGGCGGACTGATCCCCGGCTGCCAAGACTGGCAATTGGGACATGGAATGTCACCTCTCTGGTGGGGAAGGAGCCTGAGTTAGTGCGTGAGGTTGAGAGGTACCGGCTAGATATAGTCGGGCTCACCTCTACGCATGGCTTGGGCTCTGGAACCAGTCTCCTGGAGAGGGGCTGGACTCTGTCTCAGTCTGGAGTTGCCCCTGGTGAGAGGCGACGGGCTGGGGTGGGTATTCTAATATCCCCTCGGCTTGCTGCCGATACGTTGGGGTTTTTCCCGGTGGATGAGAGGGTTTGTTCCCTGCGCCTTAGGGTCGGGGAACGGGTCCTGACTGTCATCTGCGCTTATGCGCCGAGTGGCAGTTCAGAGTACCCAGCCTTCTTAGAGTCCCTGGGTGGGGTGCTGGAAGGTGCTCCACCTGGAGACACTGTTGTCCAGCTGGGAGACTTCAATGCTCACGTGGGTAACGATAGCGAGACCTGGAGGGGCGTGATTGGGAGGAACGGCCTCCCTGATCTGAACCCGAGCGGTGTTTTGTTATTGGACTTCTGTGCAAATCACAGTTTCGCCATAACGAACACCTTGTTCGAACATAAGAGTGTCCATAAGTGCACGTGGCACCAGGATGCTCTAGGCCGCAGGTCGATGATCGATTTTGTAATCGTATCACCAGACCTGCGACCATATGTTCTGGACACTTGGGTAAAGAGAGGGGCTGAGCTGTCAACTGATCACCACCTGGTGGTGAGTTGGATCAGGTGGCGGGGGAGGACGCTGGACAGACCCGGTGCATCTAAACGCGTAGTGAGGGTGTGCTGGGAACGTCTAGCAGAGGCCCCAGTCTGTGAGATCTTCAATGCACACCTCCGGCAGAGCTTCAACAGCATTCCGAGGGAGACTGGGGACATTGAGTCCGAATGGACCATGTTCAGCGTCTCCATTGCCAAAGCTGCTGCATTGATCTGCGGCCGCAAGGTGGTTGGTGCCTGCCGTGGTGGTAATCCCCGAACCAAATGGTGGACACCAGAGGTGAAGGGAGCCACCAGGCTGAAGAAGGAGTCTTATCGGGCTTGGTTAGCCTGTGGGACTCCGGAGTGCGGCTCGGGCAGTGGCTGAAGCAAAAACTCGGTTGTGGGAGGAGTTTGGAGAGGCCATGGAAAAAGACTTTTGGACTGCCTCAAAGAGATTCTGGCAAACCGTCAGGCGTCTCAGGAGGGGAAAGCGGCCTACCTGCACTGTGTATAGTGCCGGCGGAGCGCTGCTGACTTCGACTGAGAAAATTGTCGGGCGTTGGAGGGAATACTTCGAGGACCTTCTTAATCCCACTGACACGTCTTCCGAGGAGGAAGCAGAGTCTGGGGATGAGGGGAAATGACCCGCCAATTTCCGGAGGCGAGGTCACTGAGGCAGTTAAACAACTCCTTGGTGGCAGAGCCCCTGGTGTTGATGAGGTCCGCCCCGAGTTCCTGAAGACTCTGGACGCTGTAGGGCTGTCCTGGTTGACACGCCTCTACAATGTTGCGTAGAGATCAGGGGCAGTACCCCTGGACTGGCAGACCGGGGTGGTGGTCCCCATCTTTAAGAAGGGAGACCGGAGGGTGTGTTCCAACTACAGGGGGATCACACTCCTCACCCTCCCTGGGAAAGTCTATGCCAGGGTGCTGGAAAGGAGAGTTCGTCCGCTAGTCGAACCTTGGATACAGGAGGAACAATGCGGTTTTCGTCCTGGTCGCGGAACACTGGACCAGCTCTTTATCCTCTCAAGGATACTTGAGGGTGCATAGGAGTTTGCCCAACTAGTCTACATGTGTTTTGTGGACTTGGAGAAGGCATTCGACCGTGTCCCTCGGGGTGTCCTGTGGGAGGTGCTGCGGGAGTATGAGGTGTCTGGCCCATTGCTACGGGCCATTCGATCCCTATACAACCGTTGCAAGAGCTTGGTTCGCATTGCCGGCAATAAGTCGGACTCGTTCCTGGTGGGTGATGGGCTCCGCCAGGGCTGCCCTTTGTCACCAATTCTGTTCATAATTTTTATGGACAGGATTTCTAGGTGCAGCCACATGACGGAGGGCTTTCACTTCGGTGGCCTCAGAATCTCATCTCTGCTTTACGCGGATGATGTGGTTCTGTTGGCTTCATCGGGTGAAGGCCTCCAGCTTGCACTGGAACGGTTCGCAGCCGAGTGTGAAGCAGCGGGAATGAGGATCAGCACCTCCAAATCTGAGGCCATGGTTCTCAGCCGGAAAAGGGTGGAGTGCCCACTCCGGGTCGGGGATGAGTTCCTGCCGCAGCACCAATCCGACAGACGGATTGGTGCTGCGGCTGCAGTGATGCGGATGCTGCACCGGTCCGTCATGGTGAAGAGGGAGCTGAGTGTAAAAGCGAAGCTCTCAATTTACCGGTCGATCTATGTCCCTACCCTCACCTATGGCCACGAGCTGTGGGTAGTGACCGAAAGAACGAGATCGCGGATACAAGCGGCAGAAATGAGCTTCCTCCGAAGGGTCGCCGGCCTGTCCCTTAGAGATAGGGTGAGAAGTTCGGCCATCCGGGAGGGGCTCAGAGTAGAACCGCTGCTCCTCCACATCGAAAGGAGCCAGCTGAGGTGGTTCGGGCATCTGACAACGATGGCTCCTGGGCACCTCCTGGGTGAGGTGTTCCGGGCATGTCCCACCGGGAGGAGGCCCCGGGGCACACCCAGGACACGCTGGAGAGATTATATCTCTCGGCTGGCCTGGGAACGCCTTGGTGTTCCCCCGGATAAGCTGGAGGGGGTGGCTGGGGAGAGGGAGGTCTGGGCTTCTCTGCTTAGGCTGCTGCCCCCGCGACCCGGCCCCGGATAAAGTGGATGAAGATGGATGGATGGATGGATGGATGGATGGATGGATTGGTACCTTGCCTGTGTCTCAGACAAGATGGATCTCTACTAACTTTGAACATCAACTGCTCCTCAAAATTAACAGGAAGTTCAGAGAGTAACACTCTAAGATGGACACAAAGGAACTTTAATCTAGAGCCACAGTAGGACAAGGCCAATTTAAAAAAATTAAATAACATTCTTATAGCAGCTGCCATACAGTTCAGTTCAGCACTTGTTCTCTTATTTGACAGTTTAGAACACATTCTCATGTAAAAGAATGATACAGTTTTGTATTGAAAACATTGTGATACCTGACAGTTTGGTTGGTTGGTTTGGTGACCATTATCCATTTTGATGTATAGATTTGCAGTTTAACTGTCACTGCACTTTAATTTGTAAAGTTTTTCTTTTAATTAAAAAACAACTACTTTGAGATTTATATCCCATTGTCTTTTTTGCACTACTCAGAAGAGGCTGTCCTCTTGCTGACAAAAAAGTAACTATGTAACTTGGGAGTGTGGTCGCATGTTATTTACCTGATGCCGGTGTTCGCAACGGGTCGTTGGGTGAATGGTTTGTGTGCAAACTTTTCTGTTGACCGTCATTTTAGCACGTCAGTTAAAGCATGTGCTATTTGTTTTGATTAAAAGTGCAAACGTATCTTGTTTTATTCTTAAAATAAATACGCAAAATAAGAGTACGACTCTGTATGGATTATTGGAGACGCATCACAGCAACACAGCCCACTCGGCAGGCCGTGGCTTTATTTATGGATGGAAGTTGCAACATTTAGTCAACAGAAAATGTGTTTCATCACATGCATCAGAACAATGAAGAGGATTTGTGCATATACGTTTTGGAGTCACGGAGCTTTCAGATGGTCGGACGCAGTTCTCAAATGACTTTTTGGAAATGGCACCGCCACACTGGTACGGAGGAACGCAGTTCAACATACACATCAGAAGCTGTAGGACACGCGGATTCACACTGTGTATTATTGAATGTTTTGAACACAGTTTGTAAGTAGCACCCCTTGTCCATTGGGGACATTGGTTTGATTTGCGTTGTGGGCGTGCATGTGCTTGATTTGGCAAGCTGGAAGACGCTGCTCTGATTTTGACAGCATGTGACGCTGTGGATACTGCGCATTGGTTTGCACGGAAGAAAAGCATTGGCTGTGATCTGTCTCTCAAGCTGTGTAATATAATGTTTTGTTTGATGCATGTGAAAAAGTGACAATGAGTGAAATAAAAGAAGCCGAACATGAACTTGAAGAAAAAAGATCTGCAAAACTGATGGCTAAAGCACTTGCTTATAAAATGGAAACTTTGCAGAAAGAGCGAAAATCTCACATTAACAAGATTAAAGGGTTAACACGTGATATTAAAGAATTGATGAAAAATGATGACAATGCTGTGCAGCTCAGCTTGGAAAAACTGATGATTTGTATCAAAATGCTAAAGCAGTTCATGATGCATTCATTTTACTGATTCCTAAAGAATAACAAGACACTCATGTTGATTGGTTTGGACCCATAACAAAATGTAATGATGATTTTGTTGAAGATGTGAAACAGTGGCTTCTGGAAGCTGGAAGACCTTTTATGGAAAAAGGCAATGAAGCTGAGAATGTGCCTACTGCTGTTACTTTAGACATGCCTGTTTCTGCTAAGACTGCTTGATCAAAGGATATGGTTTCTTCCACAAACGATCAACATAACATCTTAAAATCTCCAAAGCAGTTTAAATCAAATTCTGAAATACAAGATGAAATACAGCCAGGTGACAGTGTTTCAAACGTAGGAAGCAAGAAGAGTAAAGGAAGTTCTTCATGCTCAAACTCCATATTCTCAAGTACAACATCAGCACGGATAATGGCTGAAGCTGAAGCAGCTGCACTGATTGTAAGACAAAAACTGCTTAAGGATAAACATGCCTTGGAGGAGCATGAGGCACAGTTAAGGAGACAGCGGGAGCAACTGGAGCTGGAAACAAATATAGCTGCCACAGTTGCAAAAATTAAAGTACTGGGAGGCTCAGCATTAAAAGTAAAATATCAAAAATATCTGATGGTATGGAGACATATTTTGAAAAGGGAGAAAAAATAACTTAAGTGTTGAATTCTAGTCCTGGTGATCCTGTACATGAAAGGCAACATGTGCATATCTTTAAGGAGCATAATGTTGCAGATTCACAATCTCTCTTAACCGCAGGCAGGGTTCCAACTCAACCACAGACTCCTTCTTAAGATCCCTTGACATATCAATTAAACATTAGAAATTCAGATGAAAATAAATATGTGCCTTCTCAAGTTTCTAGTCATGAAGAAGACTGTAACATCTTATCTGTCATTAGTAAGTAAAATGAACTCACTGCCTTATTAATCCAACAGCATGGTCTTTCTTCATTACCTAAAAAGGAGATCGTAGTTTTTGATAGAGATCCACTTCAGTACCAGACTTTTATCAAGTCATTTGAACACAACATTGAAAGCAGAAATAAAAACCCTGGAAACTGTCTTTATTATTTGGAACAATACACAAAAGGACAACCAAGAGAACTTGTGAGGAGTTGCCTACACATGACTTCAGAAGCAGGATTTAGAGAAGACAAAGTCTTTATTACGGCAGCATTTTGGTAATGAACATAAACTTGCCAGGGCATACATGAGCAAAGCTCATTCTTGGTCTTCAATAAAAGCAGAGGACACGAAAGCTCTTCAAGCTTACACAGTATTTCTTAGAGATTGTTGTAATGCTATGGAAGATCTCAGTTATATGCAGGAGCTTGACACGTCTTCCAACATGTTAGCTGTAACAAAGAAGCTACCCTACTTCCGGCTAATGGCAGCCTGGTGTGAGTAATGTTTTGGTGAGCTCCTGCAGGGTTGACCTTTTTTTTTAATAATTATTGGGTACTTTTTCTCTGACTCAACCCCAAGCGATATCTAACTCGTTTTAAAATAGTATACTTTTTCATTTTGGTCACTAAAATGCCACCAAAGCTGACTAAAGGAGGAAGCTCGATCCGGCCTCACCTGCGGCCTGCTTCTCCTGAGAAGCCTTTGACCAGTCCTGAGTCGGGGACTGCGGCCCAGGCCACCACCGGTAGCAATGTCGGCGCTCTCAAAGCGGAGCTGCTTTCGGCTCTCTGCAAGGACTTTGCTGCTACACTTAAAACGGGGTTTCAAGCTATCCTTGGTGAAAGCCTTTCCTCCATTAAGTGCGTCCACAACTGACTTAATGTCTCAGAATGGGTTTGTAGATCCTTGGAGGACGCGTAATCCACAAACAAAAAAGTTTTCCTTTTTCTCTCAGGTACACCAATCTTATTCCTGTATAGATTATTTTTTTGTTGATGGTTCTCTGATGCATTAAGTCACATCTTCTGAATACCACCCAATCGTTATATCAGACCATGCTCCGCTAAGCCTGGATATAAACTTCATTGGTAGGCCTCGCTCCTGCCCTTCTTGGAGGTTCAATACTCTCCTACTATCTGATGATTCATTCAACCAGTTAATTCTATCAGCAATCGATGACTTTCTTGTATTTAATAAAAGCGATTCAGTCTCCTTCTCATTATTATGGGAAACACTGAAATATCTGCGTGGCCAGATTATCTGTTATTCAGCTAATCTTAACAAAAATTCCAGGGCCAAGGTAGCAGAAATTTCAGCAAAAATTCAGGATATTAACAAACAAAATGCCATTAACCCATCACAGATGTTATTGAAGCAATGACAGGTGGGAACAGGTGGGAACCTGCTTTCTGAGGTAGGTGATGGTTGCTTTTCCGAACTCACATTTGGTCAGATTTACAGTGAGCGATGCTTCCTCAAAACACTTAAAAACAGTTAAGAGGGTTTGGAGATGATTGCTCCAAACCACTTCTGTTGGGTTTTGTACATGTTTTGAAGTTTGTACGTGCTTCGGAATTTGTATGTGCTTCGGAGTTTGTATGTGCTATGGAGTTTTTGCGTGTTTTGGAGTTTTTACGTGTTTTGGAGTTTTTACGTGTTTTGGAGTTTTTACGTGTTCTGGAGTTTGTATGTGCTTCGGGGTTTGTACGTGCTACGGAGTTTGTACGTGCTACGGAGGTTGTATGTGTTTTGGAGTTTTAACGTGTTTTGGAGTTTGTACATGCTTCGGAGTTTGTACATGTTTTGGAGTTCGTACGTGCTTCGGAGTTTGTACGTGCTTTGTCTCTAGGGGCCACCGTAAATATACTTTTATTCATTCACTCCACATAAAATGTAACAAATAAATCATATAATACAAAAACTAACCATTTAGATTTTAAACTTTTAACCATTTAAATTTTCAGCTTTTTCCTTTTAAACAAATTTAAAGTGAAACAACACAAAACACTGCAAACCACAACACAATTAAATATAAATTAAAATATGAAAACAAAAAGAAGATGCACATTCTCTGTCATATAGGCCTGCATGAATAAACTTTCTGAATCCCTTATCATCCGCAAATGAAAATAGTTGTGGATGATTACTATACCTTTCTAATGTGACGTTGTTGTCCCTGGCTCTCTTTCTCTCTCTTTCTCTCCTGTTCTGTTCCTGTGCTACTGCGAGTGTAACTACCGCCCCTCCCCCCTTCTTCCCAGCGCAAAGCACAAGGCTCACGTGCAGAGTAAAGCGGAAAAAAGGGCGAGAGAGAGGGTGAGAGAAAGGAAAAAAAAAACCCACGAGCCGGCTCGCGTCGTTCACTTCAAAGAGCCAGCTCTAAGAGCCGTTTCTTTCGCGACCGACACATCACTAGTAGAGACAGGTAGAATACACAACATCATTCAACAACATCTATTTCTGGATCTGTTAGACTATAAGCATTTAATAGATGATAATGATGGTTTGATAATATTTATTGATTTTTATTGGACATTTGACTCCATTTCTCTTTATAGTCACAGCTGAAATGCTCTATTTTTATCTCAAAGATTCAGATATTCAGACATTCCATTGGATGTTCTTGTGTGTCCAGTAGTCATTAGCCAGTTAGCTGATGACACAACCATTCTTATGAAATTAAATTCCAAAAAATAATATTTTCTCCAAAGCTTGTGGTCTAAAAATAAATGTAAATAATCGTGAACTGATGTCAATCCATCCATGTCAGCTTACAGAGACATACAATATTCTTGTTGTACTTCTATCCTGGACAAGGGCAGAGGTATTTAGTCAGTGTTACTGTCAAACAGTGGAAATTTGTGTTTTTATATTTTATGTTGTTTTGGATCATACTGTGTATTGGTACATAGAGTATTGATTTTATTTGCTTGGTTTTATTTTGATATTTATATTGCATGTTTGTATTTTGAGATACAGTAGGCACCTGTGGAGGTG
Source organism: Pelmatolapia mariae (assembly GCF_036321145.2). Lineage (NCBI taxonomy): Eukaryota > Metazoa > Chordata > Actinopteri > Cichliformes > Cichlidae > Pelmatolapia > Pelmatolapia mariae. Next base: position 2,682,791 of record NC_086230.1, on the reverse strand, counting down.
GGGGCGTTCCCCGAGGCGGCCTATCAGCCGGCAAACTGACCTGTTAATGGGGATGGGGAGCGCAGAGACAGGGGGAATGAGACGCATGAAAAGTGCCTGATTGTGGGGTGCCGGGGTCATTCAGCGATGGACCGGCCAGTGGAACATGGCGATCCAGTCCCGACGGCAGGAATAGCGACAGTGGGAGGCAACGCGTGAACTCAACGGCAGGGCAGGGGTATGCCTCTGCCTGCACCTGGCGGTGCTATGAGGGAGGCCATCTCCAAAAGTTGATTCTGTTCATCCGGACGTAGTGTTTTGTGGGAGAAACGTTTCATCACTCATCCAAGTGACTTCTTCAGTCTCAGCTGACTGCAGGTTTCCCCAATCTTATAAACAGTGCATTTGCATAATGACTGAAACCAGCCCACTGAAGGAACAATGGGCTGGGAGGTCAGTTCCTTAACCTTAATTATGCAAATTCTCATGACCATTGATCAGCAACCACTGACCAAAACCCACTGATCAAAGAGCACTGATCAATAGTTTCCTCGATGTATAAATCCTGGCAATCCTCCTGGCACTTAACAGCGTACACTATGTTACTCTGTTTGTGTCGGGGGACCCGATCCTTGGGGTGGACCAATTTTTGGCGCAGCATGTTTTGGGGTTTAAAAGCCACAGAGACCCGGTGTTTAGAAAAAATATGTCTCAACTGCTCCGATACTCCTGACACATACGGGATAACTACAGGTTTTCGCTTAGGCAGCGGTTGTCCTTCTCTCCTGGATCGGCTGGAGCTTTCTTTAGGTGCCTTTCCAGCTTTGACAAAAGTCCAGCTGGGATAACCGCATTTACTCAGGGCCTTCTTGATGTGCTGTTCTTTTGCCTCCCTGGCCGCTGTGTCAGTGGGGATAGTGTTCGCTCTATGTTGTAGCCTCCTAATGACACCCAGTTTGTGCTCCAGTGGATGATGAGAGTCGAACCTTAAATACTGATCTGTATGTGTAGGTTTACGGTACACGTCAGCAATGTGGTCTATGTTTGCAGTAATTGAGGGCTCACATGTGGAGTGTGGCTGGACTGTGCGGTGACGCGCCGTCAGGAAGAGACAAGTCTGCAACAGGAGCCTCCTCCTTGGTCTTCTGGCTGGTGTGATTTCCATCTCAGAAGAAGAATTCTTCTCCTGTTTTTTCAAATATGGAACATTTGCCCAAGCGGGGCCGGACTGTGGGATTATGGGACTGTGGGGGGAATTTTAGTGTATGGGTGTATTGTAGTATTTTTTTTGGATAGTGTATATTTATTTCTGCCGGCAGGGTTTGTAGCATATTGAGAGCATTCTTTTTATTGTATAGGGTTACTTTAAAATTGTATTTTTAATTCTGGTTTTGTCTTTTTCCACAGAAATAAATGGCGTGTTTAAGGCCAACTTAAACACAGCACTCAGCACTCAGGGCTGGGTGAGTGCTGACCCACTCACTGCTCTTCTTCTTGTATGTGAATGGACTTTGTGGTGAAGATTTAGATCCACCAGTCTTAGCGGTTACATAAAGTTGGCGATTTTGTGTGGACTACAGAAAGTCGAATGCAGTAACGCATAAAGATGCTTTCTCACTCTTCCGAATTGAAGAGATGCTTACCAGTCTGACCAGAGCCGAGTGGTTTTCCACACTGGATCTTGCCAGTGGATACTGGCAGGTGGAAATGGGTCCCAAGGATCGAGAGAAAACTGCTTTTACCACCCCTTTAGGTTTGTTTGAGTTCGATCGCATGCCCTTTGGGCTCTGTAATGCCCCTGCCACATTCCAGCGCCTGATGCAGCGGTGCCTAAGTAGTCACCTTTCTGAATCCGTGTTGGTATATTTGGATGATATAATAATCTACTCACCTGACTTCTCTACTCACCTACAGCAGTTGGAGAACGTCCTGCAGAAGCTGTTGCAACATGGGCTGAAGCTGAGGCTGGACAAATGTAAGCTGTTTTCGACCAACAAGGGGTAAGACCAGACCCTGAGAAAATCCAGGCGGTCCAGAACTGGCCTGTTCCCTCTACCACTCATCAGGTCAGAGACTTCCTCTGCCTGGTTGGCTATTACAGGCGATTCGTCCCCGGATTTGCTAGGTTAGCTCGACCTTTAAAAGCTTTGCTATGTGGAAGTTCCAGCAGATCAAGTATGCAGGTCCAGTGGTCTGCTGAATATCAGGAAGCCTTTGACTATTTGAAACAGGCTCTTATTGAGCCCCCTATTCTGGCCTATGCAGATTTCGTGGAGCCATTTGTACTCTACACTGATGCCAGCAATCAAGGCTTAGGTGCCGTGTTAGCCCAGGTGCAGGGCGGCAAGGAATGGGTGACTGCATATGCCACCAGGAGCTTACACCCCACTGAGCAAAATGACAAAAATTGTAGTTCCTTCAAATTGGAACTGGGCAATTACTGAGAAGTTCAAGGACTACTTGACAGGCGCCAAGTTTGTCGTGTATACGGACAACAGTCCTGTTGCCTACTTACAGAGTGCTAGACTGGGGGCAACGGAGCAACACTGGGTGGCACAGCTGGCTTCTTTTGACTTCGAGGTTAAGTACAGAGCTGGAAAAGAGAATACTAATGATGATGCTCTCTCTAGGTTCCCAGCAGACACGCAGCCTACATAAACACCACAAGGGCCCCACCAAGTCACCCACCGGGGCTGTTGCCTCAGATGAACGACTGGAAGGATGTGCAGGAAAAGGGCGTAGACCTGCAAATCCTGCGGGAGTTTGTGGAACAGGGAATCCTCCCCAATGCATCAATAAGGGCATCACTGCCTGGCCCAGTACAAAAGTTACATCACAGTGAAGGCTGCAATTCCGAGAGGGTATGCTGTGCAGTGAGGTAAGGGACTCTAACACTAATGAAATGTACCTTCAAATCCAATGTCCTGCAGAAAGAGACAAGCAGATGTGGAAGAAGTGTCATGAGGCAACGGCCCATGCAGGGATGGAAAAGACACTATCCAGTATATGCTGCTTCTTCTATTGGCCTGGTATGGAAGATGAGGTGCGTGAATTCCAGCTAGGGTGCGCTGCGTGTAGCCTGCGAAGTAGAGACAGGCAGAGAGCCCCTTTGCACCCTATCATGGTCTCGTCTGGGAACGCCTGGGCAGTTCCCACTAAAGACCAAACTGCTCAGACTGTAGAGCATGCTTTATGGGCTCACATGATTCAGATTTTTGGTTGCCCGGCCAGGCTACATTCACATAAAAGTTCTAGTTTCGAGTCCACTCTGATGTACCAGTTATGTAAGTTCCATGGCATTACAAAAAACAAGACCACCCCATACCATCCGGCTGGAAATGGTGGGGTTGAGAGGATGAACCAGACACTGCTGCAATATGCTTCACCATAACCTCATCAATGAACCAAATTTCAACAACAGTGCTGAACAATGATGCAAACAGTGGTGGCTTGGGCTTGGGCACACACACACACACACACGCCCTCTCACATCATCCATAAGTGACTGAGACAGGACCCTCTTCAGACACTCTAAACCCCCCCTCCCACCCCACCCCCGCCCTTTTTGCACAAGTGAACTGAGGGAACTGAGGAGGATTAAAGCCAAGAAGGCAGCGGGTCCACATTGCATCAGCTCAAGGGTCTTCAGGTCCTGCGCGGACCAACTGTGTGGGGTAATGATGCGCATCTTCAACCTGAGCCTGAGGCTGGGGAGAGTCCCAAGGCTCTGGAAAACCTCCTGTATTGTACCAGTGCCAAAGACTTCACGCCCCAAGGACCTCAACAGCTACAGGCCGGTGGCTCTGACATCCCAGCTGATGAAGACCCTGGAGGGGCTGGTCCTGGCTCAGCTTCGGCACCTGGTGAGCTCATCATTGGACCCACCTCAGTTTACCTACCAGCCTGGCATTGGAGCGCATGATGCCGTCATTCACCTCATACATTGTTCCCTCTCTCACCTGGAGACCACTGGGGGCACTGTGAGAATCATGTTCTTTGATTTCTCCAGTGCCTTCAACACCATTCTTCCCATGGTCCTGAAGGACAAGCTGGAAAACACAGGGGTGGACCAGCACCTCACTACCTGGATTTTGGACTACCTCTCCGACCAACCACAGTATGTGAGAACTCAGGGCGATGTGTCGGATAGGGTCGTCTGCAGTACGGGGGCCCCACGGGGAACGGTTCTGGCTCCGTTCCTCTTCACCATCTACAGTGCAGACTTCTCCCACAACTTCACCAAGTGCTTCCTGCAGAAGTTCTCTGATGACTCTGCAATAGTCGGCTGTTGCAGTAGAATTGTCTCGTTCCAGCGGTGGGTCTGACAGACCCATCAGAAACAATGTCAAATTCTGATATTGAATCACTGTTGAACTCTGATGTTGATTTTCCATCACTTTTGCACCCTTGGTTACTATTGAAACAACAATAAAGTCATGATTAAAAATCAGTACTTAACAGGTATTTGTATCAATACTAAACCACTGCAAAATTACCAGCAATACTTAAACCTGCAAAAAAGACAATTGTGTATGATCCACAAATAGGAAACCCATTATATGCTGGACATTGTCTTGCAATTTGTCATGTCCATAATAATATCCCTATAATATGAAGCATCTGGCATTATGTAATTAAAAAAATGACAGACATCTCTGTATCAATAACAAAGTAATTTATTATATTTTAAAAAAAGTTTCTTTGGGGTTTTTTTGGGGGTTTTTTTCCAGCCTGTCCCGTTTGGTTCTTTTGCCATCAGAATTATTGTCTAAAGGCAAAGAAAGATGCCCAACGGATTTACTTTACCAAATGGACCATCCCGGCCTTGCCGTATTGGTCTATTTTAATTCACCTTCGCTTTTATTGTTTATTTTATTTTATTTTGACTTGCTACACACGGGACAGACATGACTGGGGGAAAGAAAAGGGAGAAAGAAAGAGAGGTAGGGAAAGAAAAACAGCGGGGAAGAGGAACGGTGGTAAAGGGCAAAAAACAAAAACCAACAAAACAAACAGACAAAAAATACATATATCAATCACCTGGATCACCTGTTGAGAAAGAAAAAAGAGAAAACAACAAAAAAAAGAGACCAATATAATAAATAATATCATCGCAATAATCTATGCGAATATAACAGTAAATACTAAATATTGAATATTATTGTGCAGCGCGTAGAATCGACAGCGCACAGTGTGCTCTGAGGTAGAAGCCAAAATGGTGTAGTTTGTGTCTGTGAGCACCCGTGTGTACACCTGTGAGCATGAGCGCGCTTGTATTTAAAAGGTTCCTTTTTTTTTTTTTTTTACCTTTTATTGTTTATTTTATTTTATTTTTACTTGCTAGATACGGGACAGGGGAAAAGAAAAGGGAGAAAGAAAGAGGGGGGAAAAAACAAAGCAAACAAAAAAAAAAAAAACAGCGGAGAAGAGGGACGGGGATAAAGGGCAAAAAACAAAAACCAACAAAATAAGCAGACAAAAAATACATATATCGATCACCTGGATCACCTGTTGAGAAAGAAAAAAGAAAACAAGCAGAAGAAAACGAGAGTAATAGAATAAACAACATCACAATGATATATGGGAATATAACACTACATACTTAATATTAAACATTATTGTGCAGCACGTAAGATCGACAGCGCACAGTGTGCTTTGAGGTAGGAGCCAAAAAGGGTGTAGTTTGTGTGTGTGATCACCTGTGTGTACACCTGTGAGCATGAGCGCGCTTGTATTTAAAAGGTTCCTTAATGTAATGATCTGCTAGAGGGTGTGGGGGGGCACAGTCCCATCCTCCAGGGCATGAAGCAGGTATGGAGGAGATCAAAACTCCAGACATCCAGAGGCCCCCAGAACACAAGAGACCAAGGAAGACCAACAGAGGGGCAGCCGCGCCACTGTCCCAGAAAGAGCTGAGGAGAGTCCCAGATGAGGGATCACTCAGCAGCCGCGGAGCAGAAGCCAGGGGGGGTTGCAGTGACGTGCCCGTGAGCTCCGCCGGCAGCCAGCTGTGCCTGAGTGACCGAGCCCCAGGCCGAGAGGCCGAGGGCACCCCACCCCCGAAGTGGCCCGAGCGAGCCCCAGGTTCCAGGCCCCGATAAGCAGCCACCAAGGAGTGAGCCGGTGTGTACCCGGACGCCCACCCCCGGACACAAAGAACCACCAACGCATCGATGTCTGAGGGCGTCTGCCACCGGCAGGGGAAGTGGTGGGGGGAGATAGGCCTCCAAACCTTGGAGGGCCTGAGATGTCCCCAGAGAGGTGGCGTCTGATACCCAACCTGACATATAGACACAGACATACAGGCACACTCAAATACAAACATCCATTCCCACCCTCATGCTCTCATAGGCAATTACTCCACACTCAACCAACGTGGAGACAGACATAAAGAGACGCTGTACACACAATCACACTCCCCAAGCGTACTCTAAGAACCGGGTCTAGGTACCCTTGCCCCTGGAGGGGGAAACTGCACCCAGACCCAGGTGGTGTTACCCTTTTCCCTGCAGTGGGGAGAAGCAGACTGCCCCGACTCCGCAGCAGCAGGGAGGCCCCACACCCCAGACCCCAGTCGGACGGCCAACTCCTCCTCCTAGCCCCCCCGCTCCAGCAGGCCGCAGAGACCGGGGGTGTGAGAAGACTCCAAACCTCCCCCTACCCGCTCATATGTAGTGTTGATGTATATGTGTTCTAAGGTGCAATTAAAACCCAGGAGGGCATGGAGCTACCTGCCAGAGAGCAGCAGGTAAGCGCATAGCCCCTCCTGATAGCCCTCAATGTCTACGTGTATTTAAAATTGAGAGGTGGGCAACGACGCCAGGGGTGAGGTGTACACCCTGATGGTAATTTGGAGTCCGTGTTGTGAGCCCACCCCCAAGATCCTATATGTATGTGTTATGAGAGTGTGAGTAATGTGAATGTCTAAGTTGTGAGATAAAATTGAGGCAGAGGCAGCCAGAAGGGGACAGAGGGGGGGGATGCCTCCTCTGCACCCTGGTGACACACCCCTACCCCAAGGCCCTGCATGTGTGGGTGATTGTGGTGGGGCGGGAAGAGGGAGGCAGCTGGAGATGGGGAGGGAAGAAAGGGAGGGGCAAGTGACCCCTCCCTGGGGCCAGCTCCCCCGCTGACCCCAGTAGGCACCCCCATGCTCTGCAACCCGCCAGGGAAAGGGGGCCCAGGCCCATCCGGACCAGGGCCCAGTGCAGCAGCGCCGCCCGGCCCCACAGAGCCCGGGACAGCCCACCCGACCCCACTACAGAGAAAACTGCACCCACCCCATCATCCACTCATCTTCCAGACTACACAAGACAATAGACGCCCAGGCTGAGATCTTCCTCCACCTCTCCTATATCTCCCCCTCCTGCAGAGAGAATTCCTGAGGAGAGGAAAGCTCCTGCAAGATGTGACAACCTCCCCCACCAGTTGAAGAGTCCCCCAGGTGGCTCGATGCACTGGCGGCGCCCTGCGCCAGGACTGGGCCCCCATATACCCACCCGCCCACAACCCCAGCAACACACCAACCAGGACCCGAGCCCCCGAGGCCCGGCCAGGGCCCCAGCCCAGAGACGGAGCGCCCCCAGAACCTCACGCCCGTCCCGGACCCACCCAGGGGCAGCCAGGCTACCAGGTCAGTAACCCACGTCCGTCAGCACAGACCCTCCCCTAGCCCCGCTGCACGCAGCCACGAGGAAACCGTCACCTAAGAGCCAACAGAGCCCTTAATTGGCCATGACCGCTACCCCGGGTTGAGCCCCCCAAGGAAGATGCTCCTGGGGAACCCCCCGACGCCCTAAGCCTGTCCCTACCCCCACACCAATCACAACAGTAAAGGTGGGACCAAACTATGACCCCCCACCCCCACTAGGTGATGGAGCTGATCAAAGGAGCCCAGAGCAATTGATCTGATGTGGTGGCAGAGGCTGTATCAAGACTAATGTAATCTAATAGATAATTTCTATACTGGTTAGAATTAAGATTATTTTTATTTTTCCAGTTCATGAGGACTGTTTTCTTGGCTATGCATAGGGCAGTGAAAACCATGTGGGCTATATTCTTTTCTGAAGTGACATTATCTAAGCTGCCCAACAAACACACTAAAGGAGAAGTTGGAATGTTACATTTCAGACACTTCGATAAGTCTTCACATATCTCACGCCAAAACTTCTGAACTGGTGGACAGAACCAAAGAGCGTGGATATAATTGTCCAGTGAATTGGTTTGGCAGTGTGAGCAGTTGTTGGTAGACGTAAAGCCCATCTTGAACATCCGATGACCTGTATAGTGCACTCTATGTAGTATTTTGTATTGAATTAATTGAAGACTGGGATTTCTAATTAGATGAAAGGTTTTTAAGCAAATCTGAGACCAGAAGTTTTGGTCTAAGTTAACTGATAAATCCGCTTCCCATTTTGCAATAGGAAGTGATATTGATTCATCTATTTTAGAAAGCATTCTGTATATTTTGGATAGTAATTTGGGGGTTTTAAGAGTAAGAAATTGAACCACACTTGGTGGTGTTTGTAGTTCAACTTGACCCGGTTTAAATTTCTTTTTTACTATGGATTTAATTTGTTGATATTCTAAAAATCTTTTCTTGTTGATCCCATATTGTGTAACTAGTCTGTCAAATGAAATAAATTCTGTTCCTTCTAGTATATGTTCTAAATATTTGATTCCTTTACCACTCCAATCTGAAAAGTTTATCATATTATTGTTTTGTAATATGTCAGGGTTGTTCCAGATAGGTGTACGTTTGCATGGGATTAATGAAGACTCTGTCAACTTCAGAAACTCCCACCATGCTGTCAGAGAGGAGCTAATGTTGACGCTTTTGAAGCATTCATGTCGTTGAATGTTTGAGCTGATAAATGGTAGATCTGAAATCTCTAGATTATTGCAAAGTGCTTGTTCTACATCTAGCCAAGGTTCATCTAAGAGGGTATGTTTTAGCCATCCTGAGATAAATTGGAGCCTGTTGGCTAAGAAGTAGTGCTGAAAGTTAGGTAGTTCTAATCCTCCTTTATCCTTGGTCTTTTGTAGTGTTTTTAAGCTTATACGTGGGGGCTTATTTTTCCAAAGGAATTTGGACATATATGAATCTAGAGATCTGAACCAATCTTGTGGCGGTTTAGTTGGGATCATTGAGAATAAATAATTTATTTTTGGTAAGACCATCATTTTTATAGCGGCAACCCTTCCCATGAGTGATATGGGTAGACATTTCCACCTAGCCAGATCGCCTTCTACTTTCTTTAAAAGTGGGATATAGTTTAATTTAGTTAGATCTGCAAGCTTGGGAGAAACATTAATACCTAAATATTTTATATTTCCCGATTGCAGTGGAGTAGAAGAGGAATTATGGAAGGAGCAATTAATCGGAAGGACTGTAGATTTTGACCAGTTAATTGAGTAATCTGATATTCTTGCAAAAGAGTTTATCAATTCAATCACCCCAGAGATATTGGTTTGTGAATTTTGGAGAAAGAGTAGCACATCATCCGCATAAAGGCTGATTTTATGTTCCACGTTCTTGCATTTTATGCCCTTAATTACTGAATTCTGTCTAATTGCTGCTGCTAGTGGTTCAATAAAAATTGCAAACAGTGAAGGGGAGAGTGGGCATCCCTGCCTGGTGCCCCTCAGGAGACAGAAGCTGGAGGATGTCTGGTCATTTGTTCTGACACAAGCTGTTGGGGAATTATATAATATTTTTAACCAGCTGATGAAAGAAGATCCAAAACCAAATTTGTGTAAAGTTGCAAATAGAAATTTCCAGTTAACTCTGTCAAACGCTTTTTCTGCATCTAAAGAAAATATTGTAGTTTCAAGGTTTTTACTGTATGAGTAGTCTATCAAATTAAGTAATCTACGTGTATTTGTTGATGAGTGCCTACCTTTTATGAAACCAGTTTGGTCAGGATGAATTAAGAGGGGGGTTATTTTCTCTAGTCTCTTCGAGAGAGCTTTGCAGATTATTTTAAGGTCTACATTTATAAGGGATATTGGACGATAGCTTGAGGGATATACAGGGTCTTTGCCTGGTTTTAGCAGGAGATTAATGTTTGCAGAATTCATATTTGATGGGAGTCTGCCATTTTCTTTGATTTCCAACAGCGTTCTGTAAAAAATTGGGGCTAAAATCGTCCAGAATTCTTTGTAGAATTCTGCAGGAAAGCCGTCTGGACCTGGAGCCTTATTATTGGGCATACTTATCAGGGCTTCCTGGAGTTCACCTGGTGTCAGTGGCGAATCCAATGCCATTGCTTGAGAGTCTAATAATTTTGGGAGAGTTATGTTGTCTAAAAACTGATCAATTTCCTTTTTAGATGGGTTTATTTGTGGTGAATACAACGTTTTATAGAAATCCCTGAAGATGTTGTTTATTTGTTTCGGGTCATATACTGTATTCCCAGATGAGTCTTGAACAGCACATAGAGTTGTTTTTTCTTTATTTATTTTTAGCTGGTTTGCTAGAAATTGACCGGATTTATTACCATGTTCATAATTTTGTAAGCGTAGTCTTTGTACTAAGAATTTTGTTTTTTTATCAATTATCTCATTTAATTCTAGTTTTGTTTTGCGTATTTTGTTCAATGTTTCCTGATCTTGGTCGGACGCATAGGCTTCTTCTAGTGATTTGATGGTTTTTTCTAATTCCTGGATATTTTTGTTTTCTTTTTTCTTTTTATGTGATGAGAAAGAAATTATTTTACCTCTCATCACAGCTTTCCCTGCTTCCCATAGAACAGAAGCTGATGTTCCGGGAGTGTCATTAAAGTCTAAATATGAAGTCCACTCTTTTTTAAAATATTTAATAAAGTCTTCATCTTTAAGCAGTGATGTATTAAATCTCCAGTTTTTACTAGGCGTAGTATTATTCTTGTGCATTAGTGTTAAAGATACAGGAGCATGATCGCTGACAGCTATAGGGTGAATCTCAGTGTCTGAAATGTCCCTCAGCAGTGAGCTGCTGACCAAAAAATAATCCAGACGAGAGTAGGAGTGATGGACATGTGAGAAAAAAGTATATTCCTTACTGGTGGGGTGAAGGGAGCGCCATGCATCGCAAAGACCAAAGTCGCTCATATACTGTTTGATTATATTTATGGACTGCCAATTACGCTGAGTTCCTGCTGTATTGAGCCTATCCATTTCTTCATTTATTCCAAGGTTGAGGTCGCCTCCAAGAACAAGTGTGCCATCTAAGTGTTCGGAGAGTGCACTGAAAAAACCGTGAAAGAATGAGGGATCATCAACATTTGGACCATATACACTTACAATACATAGCTTTTTATCAAGTATAGATAGTTTAATGATTAAGAATCTGCCCTCTGGATCTATAACTGTATCGAGTACTGTGAAATTAATTTTTTTATGGATTAAAATTGCTACTCCCCTTTGTCTAGAATTATAACAAGCTGAGAACACATTAGGAAACTCAGGTGTTTTAAGTTCATTCGAACCTCTAAGAGGTCTGTGGGTCTCTTGTAAAAGGACAACATCTGCCTGTAGTTTTTTGAGTTGGTTAAATATTTTTAACCTCTTTTCTCTGGAGCCTGCTCCATTTACATTCCATGTAACGAATCTTAGTGCACCCATAGATGTCTGTGTATAACTAGGGGTGTGCGCTGTGTGTGTCGCTTAGACAGGTGGAGAGAATACATCACTTGTTCGTAAATAAAAAGAGGGGGAAAGAGAAAAAATGTGTGGTGAGATGCTCCCTGAGTCTGACTATGTGTGTGCATATTTACTAATATGAGTACGCTTGGTTTAAGTGTGTGTATCCTATACGACTGTGTGCGCTGTCTGATGTAAATGTGCTGCCGTTGAGCGCATGGCTGTGCGTGATCGTGCTGTGCGTATGTGTCCAAATAAAGGATGTTGTTTGTGGATGAGTGTGGAAGCAGGTGATCGAAGCAGTGAAAGAAAGAAAAAAGAAAGAAAGAAACCAAGGACAAGGGTGAGCAGCATAAAAACAAGAGGGGGAAAAAAGAGAACAAAAAACGAGAAGAAAAAAAAAAATCCGGAAACATTCCGATCAAACCATGTGTGTACACCTGTGAGCATGAGCGCGCTTGTATTTAAAAGGTTCCTTCATGTAATGATCTGCTAGAGGGTGTGGGGAGCCATAGCCCCGTCCTCCAGGGCATGAAGCAGGTATGGGGGAGATCCAGGCTCCAGACATCCAGAGGCCCTCAGAGCACAAGAGACCAAGGAAGACCAACAGAGGGGGAACCGTGCCACTATCCCAGAAAGAGCTGAGGAGAGCCCAATCAGACGGCCAACTCCTGTTATGAGAGTGTGAGTAATGTGAATGTCTAAGTTGTGGGGTAAAATTGAGGCACAGGCAGCCAGAAGGGGACAGAGGGGGGGTGCCTCCCCTGCACCCTGGTTACACACCTTTACCCCAAGGCCCTGCATGTGTGGGTCATTGTGGTGGAGCGGGAAGAGGGAGGCAGCTAGAGATGGGGAGGGAAGGAAGGGAGGGGCCCCTCCCTGGGGCCAGCTCCCCCGCTGACCCCAGTAGGCACCCCCATACTCTGCAAACCACCAGGGCAAGCTGGTCCAGGTCCATCCGGACCGGATGTTACATGTATTGGTTACAGATCACTTTTTTTTTTTTAGTTTACTCGGGGATCGGGCTGGATATCGGGCATCCTGCACCACCCATGTGATCTGGAGCGTAGCGGAGACATTTCTGCACTGCTTGGGTGAAGGCAAACTCAGAAACAGCATTTACCCCCACCTGCTGAGTCAGGCCATCTGGGCCACAAACAAACACAAAAAGAAGAAAAAATGGCCAAATTAGAGCTGAAATATGAATAACCTCTTGTCACTTGTCTTCAGCAGGGAGAAAGCATCTACGCTATTAGGCTGATTAATATGAAAGTCACAAAGCAGAAATCAGCAAACTGCTGCCTCACTTTGATTAATTCACTAGCAGGGACCACATCCTTGGTAACGATGAGGGATGAGGAAGGGTGAATAGTGCTGCGGTTTGGAGAAGGCCTTGAAGGGGACTGGCGACGGCTCTCGGGCCGGGCAGATCCCCCAAGAAGGCATCCCCTACAGGAGCGAAGACTGGGCATTACGGAGGTCTTGGAGATTGTTGTGAATGTATAAGAGGTAGGCTTGTGATGACCATCAACCCAGGAGCTTGATTAAGTGGTTGGGGATTCCTTTGCGGGAGGCAGAAGTCGCGGCGCCGATGCGGAAGGAATGGCCAGAGAAGAGATTTGGAGGAATCCCGGAGGACAAGAGCACTTGACGAAAGTGTGAGAGGAACCATGTCCTGGTTGGAGCGTGGCCAGATTCGGTGATGAACAGAGGATCTGAAGGTAAGGCGTGCTGAGATTTTCTGAGGTCGAGGTAGTGGATTAGTGATTCGAAGGGACTTAAAGTTGAGTTTATTTTGAAGTAGTATATAGGCGTGGGGCTGCCCGATTGATTGGTTTTGCTTCATTTGAGGGAGAAAATGAGGCAGTCTTCGAGACTGGGTGGATGTCACTCAAGCACGGGTGAAGAGTCAGATGGAACTTTGAAGATGAGGAGGTGACCTCGGAACAGCGTAAGAAGCTGAAGAAATCGAGCAGGAATATGGCTTCGAGTGTGCGTGCCAGGAAGTAGTCGCTATACTTCAGCCGGAGGGTAGAGATGTAGCGATGTAGAAGATCTGAAGTTAGGGGTAAGCGGTGTAGGGTCGTGGCAGGTGACTGACGCTGGAGACCTTTGATAAGTAGTGATATCTGGGATGACATAATGGTTGGGCATGGTAAACCTGTGAGCAGTTTGGCAAAGAAATTGATGCCGCTGAGGTATGTCTTTATGGTGGGAATTTTGATGCTCAGGAACCAGAAGGCATGAGATATGAAGCTGGAAACTGTTGCGATGTCGAATGACGGGAAGGGCAGGTTGAAGTTATGATGGAATGAATGGAACGTGTTCCAAGCGGTCCAATAGGAGGACAATGTGCTTGCTGCGAGGCTATTTATAATCGCATCTTGGGAGATGCTGATGAGTTCTGCGATGCTGGAATTTAGATCTCAAACGTCGTGGCTGAAAATGGAGGAACTGGGGTCGTAGCTGCCTCTGCGTGGGGCGCCAAGGCTCTGAATGTCTGGAGGGAGAGACGAGACAGGGAGTCAGCAATGGAATTGAAGTGGCCTGCAATGTGTTCTGCTCTGATTAGGAACTGATGGGTGACTGATAGCCACGTGAGCCGCCACATGAAGGAAGGAGAATTGCTTCGGCCTTTGTTGATAATGTCGACTACGGTAAAGTTGTCGGACCGAATGAGGATGGATTTTTTTGACCATTTGTGGCCCCACAGTAAGTCTGCGATGACTACTGGGTAGATTTCGTAAACGGCTGATGAAGGCAGGAACCGATCGTGGATATATTCATGGAACTCAGGAGGCCAAGCTGAAGAGAACCACCTTCGGCCGTAATAGCCTCCAAAGCCGGCAGAAGGGGCGGCATCTGTGAAGAGCTGAACGTCATCGGGGTGGGACAGCTGATCGTCGTAGAAGAAGGTGATGCCGTTCCAGTTAGCGAGCAGAAGTTGCCAGAGACGCAGTTCGGCCCTGGAAGAGCTATCCAGCGTGATGGAGTCAAGGAGTGATGGTTTAGATGCAGCGAGTGAAAGCAAGTGAGAGATAAAGGAGCGGCCTTGAGGGATTATGCGTAGAGCAAAGTTTAAGTGTCCCAATAGGGAGAGCAGCTGTCGTTAGGAGCAAGTGGGAGCGAGGAGAAAGTTTTGGAGGAGAAGGGTGATGCGATTGAGCTTTTTGATGGGCAGGGAGGCCTGGAAACGTTCAGTGTTGAGGGTTATCCCGAGGAACTCCAGGGATGTTAAAGGTCCCTCTGTTTTCTCTTCTGTCAAAGGAACACCGAGTTCGGAGAAGACAGACCTGAGAGTGGATAACCCGTGAGCTGGTGGTGACATGGGAGGGGAGATGACTAGGAAGTCGTCGATGAGGTGAACCAAAAAGGCAGCTTTTCAGAGAGGATCCAACATAGAGCTTCGGAGAGTGAATCGATGAGCTTGGGGCTGCTTTTGCAACCGAAGGTCTGCAATAGGCATCCCTCCACTTGACTCCGAACAGGTGCCAGAAGTCGAAGGGAATCGGCAAGTCCTCAAAGGCATTTGTGATCTCGGCTTTAGAAAGCCATGCACCTCTGACGGTGAGTTTAATAAGAGAAATGGCATGGCTCACTGTTGAGTATTTGAGAGAGTAGTCGTTGCTGGGAATGAGGCTATTTATCCTTGGAATCTGACTGCCGTGGGGAGCAGAAAGATCGATGATGATGCGCTTTTTTCCAGAATATTTCCTGGTGGCGACGCCCAGAGGGTTGATGCGAAAGAGGGGGAAGGGAGGTTCGGGGAAGGGTCCAATCATGAAACCCTCCCTGACTTCCTTGGTGAGCAGGCTGTCGACGGTTTCTGGGTCTTTGAGTGCTGACTGCAGGTTTTTGCAAGTGCAAGAAACCGATGGCTGGGAGACGATCCCTGGGTGGAAGTCTTTCAAGAAACCTTTTACTAAGAAGTTGATGAAGTCTGGGTTAGGGTGATTTTTTAAGGCGTCTTTTAGTGCCGAAATGTGGATGGGTGTGGAGGCTGACAGAGCTAGTCATGGCTTGGTGGGGTTGTGGGGGCATGCGGGGCGGGAATGGCCGCCGCCGCAAAAGGAGCAGCAGTGAAGAAAGCGGCATTGAGACAAGGAACAGCCGGAGTCGTTGAAGTTATTGCAAATGGTACGGCCTCCGAGGTGCATGATGGTCCTGCCCCGCCTATTTGAACCGTGAGGCAAAGGCAGGCTCTGGCACGGGAGCTGGGGTCAAGCGGGAGAGAACAGAAGGACGGTGCAAGGGCTGTGGATCGTTTTGGGCTGGGACTATGCAGGCGGAAGCGAGATGTGATGGGGCGCCACACGACTTGCAGGAGAGAGAAGAACAAGTGGCGAAGACGTGGCAGTAGATTTCCTGATCGAGACTGCCCCAGAAGGTGTCTTGGTTAAACTGCTGAAGGCGAGCAGCTGCCTGAGAAGCAAACTGGATGTGGTACTGATAGAATCCGCCAAATCGTAACGCGAGGACGAGAATAATGGTCAGATAGGAGTTGAACTCTTGTCTTCGGGAGGGAAAAGCGGTGCAGAGGACGTCTCTGTATAACGAGAAGGCTAGAGCAAACTCGACCGGAGTGAGCTCTTTCGACCAAGAAGGGGCCGCATCACGTATAATAATGGAACCATCGTGGCCATCAATCACCCTAGGAAGAGCAGGTTGCGTGAGAGGAGGAAGAATGAGCTCAGCTAAATCGACATATTTACCGGCGATGATTTGTTGGCGAAGGTTAGCAGATACAGGAGAAGGCTTTGGGACCGGTGGGTTGGGAGGAGGAATTGCCGTGGCCAGCAAAAACTGGGCAGTGTTAGCTTGAAGAAATGGAGCCTGGGCAAAAAGGCTAGGCCAGGTGCAGCTCTGAACTTCACCGATGGGAGGAGGAAAGGCTGCTGGGTAGGAGGGAGGAACAGTCGGACAGCTGGTTGCAGGAATGTTAGCTGAAATACGGTGGGAAGGAGCGAAGGTGAGAGGACCTGGCAACCCTGTGCCGAGGTTAGCTGCGGTGTTTAACAGAGAAGGAATGAGTGGCTGAGGACCTAGCATCCCGGTGCTGAGGTTACCTATAGTGTTTAGCAGAGGAGGAAAAGGTGGCTGAAAACCTGGCAGGGTTTAGCAATGGAGGAATATGTGGCTGAGGGCCTGGCAACTCGGTGCCGAGAGAGTTTGTTGGGGCGAGCTGCGAAGGGGGGATTGGGGCACACAGAACTGGCAACCCTGGACGAGTGTCACACTGAGTAGGAGGAGCAGCCGAGGAGGGAGCATGTGGAGTGGTGGCGAGCTGCGGCTGCAGCTGGCTGGGTGAGGCTAAAAGGAGCGAGGAAGTGTTGTTAATGGAGGCGCTAGCTTCATGTGTGCCCGGAAGAGGATTAACTCTGCTCGGCGAATGAGAGCGGGAGCGCTGAGATGTTAAGAAGAAATGGAATAAAGTAGCCTTGTTATCAGATTGATGAAAGCGGATGCCTCTCTGTTTCAGAACACGTTGGAGACGGGTGACGGTCCAGTCGGAGATCTTCTTGGGCAGAGAATCTTCGGGAGACCTCACCAGAGCGTAGGAACGGCGGCGCGACCTCAGAGTTGAAGGCTGAGAGTGATCGTGTTTCCGGGAAGCTCCGCTGGGCCGGAGACGCGCCTCAGGGTAATCCGGAGTGGAGCTCTGCCGAGAACTTTTACTGGGAGGGGATCGTCCTCTAGTAGCAGATCGGAGGTTGTAGCTTTGCGGGGAAGGGGAGCGACCGGAGCCGCTGTATTGTTGAATGGAGCGGAGAGAGGAGTTCCGGGGAATGCGAATGGCAGACCTGACGGCTGCGTGGCGAGGATGGCTGTTGGAAGGCGCGCTGAATGGGCCGGCTGTAATAGGGCACTCCGCGGTGGTTCCACTAGGAAGATCAGTTTGCAGATCCCGAACTGCCCGGGGAAAATCAGGTGGAGAAAGAGTGAGGTCTTGGTCCGATGGGCTGAGTGACGAGGAATCCATGGTAATGGGCCGAAGGGTGAGTAAGAATCAAGCTCTTAGAATTGCAAGGCGTCTGACGACGAGGAGTGTTCGCATAAAAACGAGAACAGCAGGTATTGGAGAAGGGGGGTTTTTATAACCTGAGGCCGGAGGGGGCATGAAGGAGGAGTGGTCCCGCTCCTGAAATTCAGATGATATCTCCACTTGTCTTTAGACTGTGCAGAATGCTGCAGTGAAACTCTTAAAAAAGCACCAACAGATTATCATCTGTTGGTGCTTTTTTCACATTACTCCAGTTTTGGCCTCCCTTCACTGGTTGCCTGTTAGTTTTAGGTTTCATTTTAAAATTTTACTTTTAACCTTTAGGGCCCTTAAGATGATTTGTTAAAACCAGACTATTGCAATAATCCAAATGGGAAGAAATAAAAGCATGAAAGTCATCTCCAGTTCAGCCTTTGTCACAATTAGTCTGAGTTTTGAAATATTGCTTAGATGATAAAAACAGTTCTGGACCAGCTGACTGGAATGTTGCTTGAGCGACATCAAGCTGTCGAATATGACACTGAGGTTTCTAACGCTCAATTTAACAGAAGGGTCTGAGAAGCTGATATGCTGCCTAATTTCTGGAATCATATGGTTGGGAGAAATATTTAAAGTTTCTGTTTTATCAGTGTTTAGCTGGGGGAAGTTGTCGTTTAACCATTGCTTAATTTCTTTCAGGCAATTACTTAAACTAGACAATTTATAAAACTTTAAAAGAACAGTATAACTGAATGTCATCGGCATAGAGATGATATGAGATATTATTGTAGCACCTAATAATTTGGCCTAGGGGGAATATAAAAAGTAAAAACAGAATTGGACCCAAGACAGATCGCTGAACTACCCCACAAGGCAGAACTCTTTATTCGTACATCACTTGATTCATACGAACAGTGAAGATCTTTCTTTAAATATGACATGAACAATTTCAAAACAATACCAGTAATCCCAAACAAGTTCTTGAGCCTGTTTATCATGATACTGTGATCTACAGTATCAAAGGCAGAGCTGAGATCCAACAGAACCAGAGCTGTGTGCTTTTCTGAGTCTGCTGCCATCAAGATGTCACTCGAGACTTTAAGTAAAGCCGTTTCAGTGGAGTGTGATTTGCAAAATCCAGACTGGAAAACATCCATGACGTCATTTTTCTCCAGGAAATATTTCAGTTGTTTGCTACTGTTTTTTCCAAAATCTTTGATACAAAAGGCAATTTGAATATTGGGCCATAACTGTCTGGAAAGGATGGCTCCAAATGAGGTTTCTTTAATATTGGCTCAACAACAGCTTGTTTAAAGAAGCTTGGAACTGAACCAGTACAAAGAGAAATATTTATCATTTCTACAATACAGAGGCCAATAAAGTCAAACACACTAATGAAAAAAGATGCATGAAGGACATCAAGGGGGCTTGAAGTCGGTTTCATATAAACAAGCAAAGCCCTGATGTCCTGTAATGTAAATGGACTGGTTCTTATATTGCGCTTTTCTACTCTGTCTGAGCACTCAAAGCACTTTATACAACTAATTCATTCACCCAATCACACCAGCTCTTAAGTGCTCTTTCTAACATTCATACACATTCACATACATACACGCCGATGGATGCACCAGAGAGCAACATGGGGTAAGTATCTTACCCAAGGATATTTGGCACGCAGACTGGAGCAGCCTGGGATCGAACCACCGACCTTCTGGTTAGTGGCTGACCTGAGCTACAGCCACCCCATAATGTAACAGGAGTAAAGGAGGACCAAGTATCAAAGGTAAGCAAATTGTAAGCTTGATACCTAGAAGATGATGGAGAGATATTTGACCTGATGACAGTGGCCTTATTCACCTTGCTTCATAGTGTAAGGAAAGGGCATATTAACTAATGCCTCTCCTAACGTAAGAAGAAATGGATCTGTTAACATATCCCAGAAATGTTCATAGAAATTGGCAGTAAAACGATCACTTCCTTGGGATTTGTTTAAAGATAGGCTCTACTGCTTTATTCAACTCATCAAGAAAGATATTTACATCAGACGTTGCAAACAAATTATCTATATGAGGAATAAGATGTTCGATACTATTAAAGAATTAGAGAATGCTGATGAATATTCGATATTTTAAAAAGAAGCTATCTCTGCTAGTCAATGGGTCAGTAATAATCTGTCTATTAAAATTTAAGGCTTGAATTTGAACTGAATTTCGTTCTTGTCTTCTTTTTTCTAAATGACAGAAATAGGACATACTTCTTTCCCTTATCTCTATTCCTTTAGCTCTCAATCTTATGTAAGCCCCCTTAGGATTCCTCAGATAAATCTTGTCCAATTTGCAGTGCATAGCAGTTGTTTATCATCATCAGTAAGGGATGTCTTATTATAGTACATATGTATCTTCAAATAGTGTATTTCTGTTTAGGAGTTTTTTTTAATCCAAGACAATATTCATGAATTTTAAGTTTAATACATTTCCATTTGGAAATGTATATAATTGGATATAAGATCATTTCATCTGACATCATATTACTGATAAATAACTGACATTTTTCATTTTTCTAACTACAGGTAGCTACAGCTACCGTCATCCACAGCCAGCTGTAGCAGTGACCTATTTAAGAGTGTGGCTGAGCTCCAGTCTGAGCTGGATTCTAAAGTCCCACTTATTAGTACAGCTGTGGACTTTGTATGGGAAAAAAAACCCTCGCTATTGTGGATGATCCTGCTAACCTGTATTGCCAGGAATCGGGGAGCAAAGCCTGTTTTTTGGAGTCACGATGTGGGAACAGGAGTGTTTTTTGGGTGGCTGTTTTTACTTTTTCATAGACACTTGCGCACTGTGTGGGATTCAGGAAGACTCACCAGGGTAGCCACAGTGCCTGATTTTGTATATAGCTTTTTGGTATTGTCCGCTGTAAATAAACTCCCTGTTCATCATCATCAGAGTCCTGTGTTTGGGTCAGCTTTTAACCTGCAACTCCACAGTCTGCCACTGCCACGGTCTTTGACAGAAGAATCCAGCCGCTATGGAAGCAGCAGACTCTTACCTGCGCAAGAGCTGTGAGGAGATGACTCGAATCCTTGAGATCTTCAGCTGTGCTCTCAAGGCTCCTGTGTAGAGGTAATAATTAACACAGCTGTGGCATCCTCTTCTGCTCCAGTTCACGGACGCCCCTGCAATCTCCAGTGCCTCTAGGGAGGTATAGGCCCAGGAACAAGCTTTCCCTGTGGCCTCCAGTAACACTGTGAGGAAACTTGGAGTCATTTTTGACCAAGATATATCCTTCAATGCACATATTAAACAAATATGTAAGATTGCTTTCTTCCATTTGCGCAACATCTCTAAAATTAGAAAAATCCTGTCTCAGAGTGATGCTGAAAAAATTGTTCATGCATTTATTACTTCCAGGCTGGACTACTGTAATTCATTATTTCAGGATGTCCTAAAACCTCCCTGAAAAGCCTTCAGTTCATTCAAAATGCTGCAGCAAGAGTCCTGACAGGGACTAGAAAGAGAGAGCATATTTCTCCAGTATCCAGAATTGAATTCAAAATCCTGCTCCTCACATAACAGGTCTTAAATAATCAGGCCCCATCTTATCTTAATGACCTTGTAGTACCATATCACCCTATTTGAGCACTTCGCTCACACACTGCAGGCTTACTTGCTGTTCCTAGAGCCTTCAGTTTTCAGGCCCCTCTTCTGTGGAACCAGCTTCCAGTTTGGATTCGGGAGACAGACACTATCTCTACTTTTAAGATTAGGCTTAAAACTTTCCTTTTTGCTAAAGCATATAGTTAGGGCTGGACCAGGTGACCCTGAATCCTCCCTTAGTTGTGCTGCAATAGGAGTAGGCTGCCGGGGAATTCCCATGATGCATTGAGTTTTTCCTTTCCAGTCACCTTTCTCACTCACTATGTGTTAATAGACCTCTCTATTGGCGCTATATAAATAAAACTGAATTGAAATGATTTGAATCCTTGGCGCAGCCTGGCTCACCGGTGAATTCGCAGCTCAGCTCACTGGTCGATAGGGCACGCACCGGAGCTACCATGTCACCGCCACCAGATCTTTGGCAGCTCACCAGAACTGTTTCACTGCCACCGGACCCAAGCAAGGCCACCTGAAGGGTCCTCTCAGCATCGCCACCCGCCGGGTTGGCCACTGGACCTGTTTTGCTACCACCAGTGGAACAGCAGTTAGCTTGTTGACCTGCTAAGGGCCTATGAGTTGTTTGTTTTGGACCGGGGCTCTTTTGTTGTTTTGGGGGACTGGTTGCAAGCCCACCACCCACCCGGGGTTGGTTGAACTATATTTTAGGTTTGGTTTTGGGGCCATCAGGAGCTGGCCCTTTGAAGGTGGGTACTGTTATGGCCTAGGTCAGGGGACCGAGGCCTTCTCTTTTTATATTGTATTTTAAAAAATAATCTTGTGTTTTCATTTTACATTAAAGTATGAAATAGTCTTACTAATAATTACTGTAGTAATGTCTAAATAAATAAAAGGATTAAAAAGGGAATTTGTAAATTAATTTACTAATGCATATTTTATTAATTCATTATTGAAGAACAAAATTCTTCAAGGAGGACTGTTCTGGTCCTCCATACACATATTTTGGTAAAGGTGGTTAGGACAATGAAAGTCATCTTCTATGATCCTAAATCCCTGAAGCTCATTTACTTGTATAACTCGTTTCAAACACAGGGCTTCTAAATTGTTACATATTATCGTCAAACAGGGGCACTACTACACTGTTTATTTATACAACAGCCTTGACCCTTTTGCACAGGGTGCACAGGATTTTGTCTCTTCTTGGTAAGACTGCACCCAGCCTTGGCATTCAAGTGTGTGCTAGTGACAAAGATATACTGGTTTTAAACTATCAGCAGAAAGAAACCAACTTATGTCAGGTAGTTAGTGTTGGAAACTTCCCACTGTTTTTTGAGCTGCTAGAAAAATATTCTGGAGAACCACTGATGGCAAGCGCAGCCCAATGAGATTCTGGATAACCAGCCAACCATTATGGTCGTGATGCATTCTCAATCATCCAGGTAAGTAAATCTCCAAAGGTTGAGAAACGTTTCGTCACTCATCCAAGTGACTTCTTCAGCGGTTGATCAGTGGTTATTGATCAATGCTCATGAGAATTTGCATAATCATGATGAAGGAACTCCCCGTCCATTGTTCCTTCAGTGGGCTGGTTTCAGTCATTATGCAAATGTACTGTTTATAAGATTGGGGAAACCTGCAGTCAGCTGAGACTGAAGAAGTCACTTGGATGAGTGACGAAATGTTTTTCCCACTGAAACGCTACGTCCAGATGAACAGACTCAACCTTTGGAGATTAGATTATGGGTTATTATATCTCTGAGGAACAGCGATCCCGCACAATTCCGAAGGTGTTCATTAATCTCTGCAATAAAACAATAACAGTGGTCAACAGTATCGAACTGTCTAGAAGGAAAAGCACTGAGATGAGTCCACTGTTAGAGGCCACATCAAGATAATTTGTAACATTTACTTACACTGTCTGATCTCCAGTCCATTTACCATTTAACTTATGGTATGAATTCTTAGAGTAGTCTTGTAGAAATGGGATATAATAAACTTGATGGTTTAGAAGAAGTAATTACTAAAATTAACTCAGATACACAAGCACCTGGTTATCTGTGTGATGGAAAAGATAATATGGCTCATCATTGTCCACGAGGTAGTCTGGTTTTCATGGTCGAGTAGGCAGTCTAGTTCTGATGCTCATGTGCCCATTGCTGGTGCTTTCAGTAGTGGAAAGGAGTCACCACGGGCACCCTGTCTGGTCTGTGGCTATAGTAAATGGACTGGTTCTTATATAGCACTGATCAGAGAGCAACTTGAGGTTAGGATAATTGGCATGCAGACTGGAGCAACAAAGGATCAAACCACAAACCTTTTGATTAGTAGCTGACCTGCTCTACCTCCTGAGCACAGCCACCAAATTCACAACAAACTGTGATCACACCTTTCTATCAGAACCAGCATCAACTTTTTCTGAAATCTGAACTTCAAATAGTTCATCTGACCACACGGTGCAGCATTCACTCCACATGTGCATCAGTGACCCTTGACCACCCATGATCCTGTACCTTGTTTACCACTGTTCCCTAATTGGTCCACTTTTGATAGAAATTACTGCAAACCAGAAACACCCCACAAGCAATCAAGCCTTTTATTTTTGAAGCAGACTTCCATGAAAAAAAAATCCATGGAATCCATACCACCACATTTGCTGTTAAAGAATTTCCACACAGAGTTCAGATCAGGCATCTTTCAGTTTATTGTCTGAGTGTCCAAAGCTGTCATCAAAACAAAATGTGGCTTTTCTTTCTCTCTCTTTCTCTCTTTGAACAAAGCCCCTGTTCCCGGCCTTGGTCATGAGTGTTTAACAGCTGTGGCAACAGTACTGCACTAGATCGCTTTCGCCATTACAGTGTAACTGCCTCCTCCTAGTCTGTTTAATTCATGTGTTTTCCTGTGATAATAACTTCAGTTTCCCTGTTAGTCTCCCAGTGAGCCCATGCATCCTGTCAATTACCAAGAAATACAGTCTTCTCACAATTCCCCATCCATAGTCCCACATAACCCCACAGATTAAGACTGGCTCTAACTGTTACTCTCCCTCACCACGCAGATCACCAGGACTTGCTCCTAGCAGATCACTGAAGGCAGTGTTTTGATTTTTTTTGTTAATTAAACATTTTGACTCTAGTAAATATTAAGAACTTTCTTTTATGAAAGATAATTTAAAAAACATGGCCTAACTGACGTATATGCACAAAATGTCCTTAACACATTGTTTACTATACTCATCAATAACAGTGGATTCTGATGTTTCAGATTTTATTCTAAGCTTACACATAAAGTTCATGGAGACAGTGATGAACATTTCAGTTGGGTCTTTAAACCTCAGATACAGTGCACTGGTTTCCAACTCACCTGGACAGGTGTTTATCATGATAGCCATTCTTGTGTTGGCTAAAACCAGGGGCAAGTCTAGAAAGGCTCTCTGTAATAATGCAGAACAATAAGCAGCAGGGTTAATTATAGGTGAGGATGTTTAACTTTAGCATGGCAGGACACACAAAGGGTACAGCTAGAATAATAATGTGGTATAATCATGTAAATAGAGGGGGAGATAGACTGGCCTGGCTCAGATGTCATATAGGGTGGTAAGTAATGATTAAACAGAATAATTATTGTCTGTGAGCAAGTGGTTATGCTTGTAAAAACCAGTCAGACTTCTGTCTCAAACTGTTACTGCTAAATGTCCTGTTGTTTATGAAATAGAATGTGTAGTTTTCTAATCCAGTCGAATCCAAAATTATTTATTTAAAACAATGAAGTTGAGCCACATGCTGCACAAGAAACAAAGTGTTACAGAATATTATAAGCAATACCACACACACACACACACACACACACACACACACATCAATGATTGTATCTGCATAAATACCTAAGCTCTCACTCCAGGTTGAAAACCAAAAATTGCCATAAAAAATTGATTTAACGCATACTTTGAACATGTGAACAGAATCAGCTTTCTGGGTTTACAAAGGATCTAAGAAAACTTGAGTTCTAATATTATTTTGCTTTATAAAGAATAAATTAAAGTCTTGTGGTCTTGAAATCAGCATTTTATAAGTATTTGCTTTGATACACAATTTGTGTCCAATATTCTCATTATTCTTTGAAGAATAATAGTAGGAATTCTGTCTCCAGGAGAAGGTAGATTGAGATGGTTAGACAGCGACAAAGGCACTCCCAGAGTGCATTGATTGATAATTATTTACTGTTTTCAGCACCCTTGTTTACATACTTAATTAAAAGCTGTAGGCAAGTGTATTTTGTACAATCACTGTAGTGTTTTAGCATGTTTACCAGATTGTGTCCAACACCACTGTAGCAGTGGCAAGGCAATGTGAAGAGGACCAGATGGAAAAAAAAACCTACACGAGCCTTCACCGTTTTTCAAAGCTTTGAATATATTCATTCTTTTTTCATGTACAGAGGTTTGTCATGCTCTCCAGCAAAACATCTAGAAATAACCACCTGAGCCCCTCTACAAACTCCTCCTTAAATAGACGCTGGTGGTTTAACTCCTTCCAGGTGAACATCATTCGGCCATAATCATGTGTGCACTCCATGACTCAGGCCTTCAGGTAGTTGACTGAGACGGAGAGAGAAAGAGAGAGAGGGAGGTTAGTGGACTTCAAAACAAAAGCATAACAAAATCAAAACTTCCTGTCAGACATTGTGGGTGCCTACTTCACATTAGTGAGGGAGATGCTCCCCTATGAGGTGCCGTAAGGGACATTATTACTGAAATGCTCTCACACACACTACTGAAACGCTCTCACACACACTACTGAAACGCTCTCACACACACTACTGAAATTTTAGCTCTCACACACACTACTGAAATTTTAGCTCTCACACACACTACTGAAACGCTCTCACACACACTACTGAAACGCTCTCACACACACTACTGAAACGCTCTCACACACACTACTGAAACGCTCTCACACACACTACTGAAACGCTCTCACACACACTACTGAAACGCTATCACACACACTACTGAAACGCTCTCACACACACTACTGAAATTTTAGCTCTCACACACACTACTGAAATTTTAGCTCTCACACACACTACTGAAACGCTCTCACACACACTACTGAAACGCTCTCACACACACTACTGAAACGCTCTCACACACACTACTGAAACGCTCTCACACACACTACTGAAACGCTCTCACACACACTACTGAAATTTTGCCTCTCACACACACTACTGAAATGCTGTCACGCACTCCACTGAAACCAGAGGCATTTCCGCTGAACAGGAAGTTGTTTCCTGACAAGGAAACTGATGGAAAAAGTGGTATATTTCAAAACACTACAAGGATGTTTACTCAGCAACCTGCTAGTACAGCGGTCCCCAACCTTTTTTGCGCCACGTACCATTTATGGCCGACAATAATTTCACAGACCGGCCTTTAAGTTGTCTTGGATAAATACAATAAAATAAAACCAGTACCGCTACCAAAAAAAGATTTATTCATAACACACGGGAAAAGACCCAGGAAAACCGAGTTAACAATATAAACGATATAAAAATAAAAAAAAAACGATAAATACCCTGAAAACCATAAATTTCAAACTCAAGCCTCAACTCTTGCGACCCGGTACCAAACGACTCACAGACCGGTACTGGTCCAGGACCTGGGGGTTGGGGACGGTTGTGCTTGTAGCCTAAGTGAAGCAGCCGCATTACTTAACAATATTTTAGCTTCCTTGAATCAAGGAATGGATTCAAGGTGCAACAGGGAATTCTGCAAGTATGTCCTGTTTCCCCTAAGCTTTTTTTATTGGCAACTCAGTTGTTAACACTATTAATCAAAAATTCTAAAGACATACAAGGAATATCAATTTTTAATAAAGACTTCAAAATAAGTCAATTCACAGATGATGCATCTATTTTTTTGAAAGATAAATACGTGGTAGAGAAAACTAAATTTTCTCTAAAGCTTCTCGTTTATCTCTCAGTATCAAAAAATGTGAACTACTCCCGATTCATACAAGCTCTGACTCCTCAATAGCTTTGGTTAGAGTTGAATCTAAAGTTAAATATATAGGGCTGATAATATCTATAAAACCCAATTAGCAGAAAAGACACTAATATTTTTAACTGTATCATGGAGATGAAGAAATCACTGGTTAACCAGAGACCTTGCTATTTTTGGCAGAAACATCCTATCTAAAGCTGAAGGCATCTCCAAATTGATTTATCCTTGTCACTCTCTATATATCTCCTCTAAAAACATTAATAAGGCTAACACAGTTATTTTCGAATTTTTTTGGAGGAATAAAACCCATTACATTGAAACATCTCAGCTTGTGAAGGAATACAATAAAGGTGGTATCAAAACTCCAGAATTAGAATTTATGGTTGGCACCCTTAGAATTAAATGGTTAAAATCTGAGATAATGAGATATACCCACAACTTCTCCCCATAATTAAACCTTATGGAATCATAGGGTAATAACACTTAATCAAAAATCAATTTTCAAGAGCGACTGGTTTAAACAAAAAGATTATATTCATAACAGATTTGTTGGATGGTAACTAAGTTACACAAACTTTTCAGAAAAATATTGTCTAAACTTTTCTCAAAGAGAATATAACAAATTTTGTGAACTGGTCCCACTGCCTCTGCTTCATTTGATTAAAAATTTTATGATATACAATAATTTCTCATCAGTCCTCCCAAATTTATTGCTAGGGCAATGTCAGCTGTTTGATAAAAATGCAATAATAAATTTATTAGTAGTTTCTTCAAAGACAAAATATTTCATAGTTACAACAGAATGGTTACATGGCATGGTTCTAATTTAGTTATTTCATATACACTGGATAAAGCATACTAAAAATTTATGAAATAGCCTATTCTACCTAAAGTTAAAGAAACACACTTTAAAGTAATAAACAAAATTAATCCTGTGGCAGAATTTTTAAAAAAGAGATTTGGTTTTGAGGTGGATCAGTGTTGTTTTTGTACTGATGAAAATGAAACCCTAGAACATCTTTTTTTCTATGCCCTATCACACAATGCATTTGGTGCAACTTAAAAAATTGGATTTCCCTAAATATTAATGATGTGCCACTATTTGAATTACATCATAAATTTTTTTATATGGATCATCTAGCATTGGGTGTCTCAGACATTATTAACATCATCATACTTTTGAGTAAATATCATATCCATTGTGCTAAATGGAGGAACGCTAAGCCTTCTCTCCCTGGTTTTATTAATGATTTTAAGATATTTTTTTCTTTGCTAAAAAAGACAAAAAGCACATATGCCAAAAAAAATTAACCAGGATAATGCCTGTCTGCTATTCTAAATTTTGACTTATGCTGAGGCTTATATATTGTTAAGTAATGCAGCTGTTTCACTTAGGCTACTAGCAGGTTGCTGAGTAGACATCTGTGTAGTAGTTTGTTTGAAATCTACCACTTTTTTCTTCAGTTTCCTTGTCAAGAAACAACTTCCTGTTCAACTGAAACGCCTTCCTGTTTAACTGAAATGCCTTGGTTTTTCAGTAGTGTGTGTGAGAGCGTTTCAGTAGTGTGTGTGAGAGCGTTTCAGTAGTGTGTGTGAGAGCGTTTCAGTAGTGTGTGTGAGAGCGTTTCAGTAGTGTGTGTGAGAGCTTAAATTTCAGTAGTGTGTGTGAGAGCGTTTCAGTAGTGTGTGTGAGAGCTTAAATTTCAGTAGTGTGTGTGAGAGCGTTTCAGTAGTGTGTGTGAGAGCGTTTCAGTAGTGTGTGTGAGAGCGTTTCAGTAGTGTGTGTGAGAGCGTTTCAGTAGTGTGTGTAAGAGCTTAAATTTCAGTAGTGTGTGTGAGAGCGTTTCAGTAGTGTGTGTGAGAGCGTTTCAGTAGTGTGTGTGAGAGCGTTTCAGTAGTGTGTGTGAGAGCTAAAATTTCAGTAGTGTGTGTGAGAGCGTTTCAGTAGTGTGTGTGAGAGCGTTTCAGTAGTGTGTGTGAGAGCGTTTCAGTAGTGTGTGTAAGAGCTTAAATTTCAGTAGTGTGTGTGAGAGTGTTTCAGTAGTGTGTGTGAGAGCTAAAATTTCAGTAGTGTGTGTGAGAGTGTTTCAGTAGTGTGTGTGAGAGCTAAAATTTCAGTAGTGTGTGTGAGAGTGTTTCAGTAGTGTGTGTGAGAGCTAAAATTTCAGTAGTGTGTGTGAGAGTGTTTCAGTAGTGTGTGTGAGAGCTAAAATTTCAGTAGTGTGTGTGAGAGTGTTTCAGTAGTGTGTGTGAGAGCTAAAATTTCAGTAGTGTGTGTGAGAGTGTTTCAGTAGTGTGTGTGAGAGCTAAAATTTCAGTAGTGTGTGTGAGAGCGTTTCAGTAGTGTGTGTGAGAGCTAAAATTTCAGTAGTGTGTGTGAGAGCGTTTCAGTAATAATGTCCCTTACGGCACCTCATGGGGGAGCATCACCCTCACAACCAGATTTTTGATAACGTTGTATCTCTAAACGGTTCATTAAGTAAATGTAGTATTTAGCCTGTCCTCGGTGAAACGTGAAAAGCACAATCCTCAGACTGAGTCTCTATTTTTTTCAGTTTCAGAATCTGGATCTGTTACTCATTATGTTGAAGGACAGGGTGTCAATTACTTAAACAGTAAATGAAACAATAACTTAAGATCTTGGACAAGGACCCCCTAGAAGGACCCCTCCTCATTTCATTAAAATTAGTAGTTGTAGATGACTGATGGCCTTGTCCCTGGAAGGTGAGACTGTATAGTGTCAGTTGTTCCAATGTACACTACCAGTCAAAAGTTTTAGAAACACCGCAGTGTTTCCAGCTATTTATTGCAATTCAAATTGTTCAAGTCCAATGAATAGTTTGAAATGGTACAAAGGTAATTGGTGAACTGCCAGAGGTTGAAAGAAAAAGTAAGGTTACCCAAAACTCAAAAATAATGTACATTTCAGAATTATACAAAAAGGCCTTTTCACAGTAAGGGTGAGTGGCTGGAAAATTACAGTTCCCAAGTCTCCTAGCATCCACCCCGGGCAGGGCCGCCATCACTTCACCATCATTATTTAAGCTTCATGTTGACCTTCTCTCACTGCCAGTTTGACAACTACCTAACTTTGGTAGCCGGCCTTTCATGATTCATGTTATTGTCTCTATGTTGTACTTGCCTTGCTTTCTTGTGCTGCAGTTCCTGGTCTCATCACGGCTCATACCTCAGGCTCCCGCTCACTTCTCGGTCTCCTGGTTATACTTATCATCAGTCATGTTTCACTGCCTGGAAGGCTCTCAGTGCCTCACCTGCCTGCCCTCCTGCCACCTTTGTCTTTGGATCCTCTGGAACTCAGGTCAGCCATCTCCCCTCATTCTGCTCACCCGGACTTCGCCAACTCCACTCAAATTTCTCTTAACTCTTCCTGCAAGTAAGCCATCAGTTCAGGGCCGTTTGCAAAGACCATTTGTAAAGACCATGCTAACCCCTCCTCAGTGCTACCACCAGAAATTACGTGCTAAGCTGCAGTTCACCTCCCTAGTCTACATTTTTCACCCTAAGGTCGCCACGTCCCCTCGCCAAGTTGTTGCCAAATTGTTATGCTTTAATGACTCCTCTGTGTTTTGCATCTAGCCAAATAAACATTGTTAAAACTTTTGCTGCCTCTTCTCTAGGGACGGGTATCGTTTAGGTTTTATCCGATACCGGTGCCAAATCGGTACTTTTGAAACGGTGCCGGTGCTTAAACGGTGCTCGAACCGGTGCTTAAAGAATGGAGAACACAAACTTCGTCCAAAAACCTCTCATGTTTTTATTTTTAGCAGTCTCTTTTTTTCTGCAAAATGATAAGAGCCGTAACAACATATAAACATCATCTGTGCAAAGATTTATGTTTTTAAAGTGAAACAGTGAAAAATTACAGCGCTGTCAATACATGAATATCCAGACGTTGTACAAAAATGTCCAATTCTTGCACACAATTGGACACCATGCCAGTTGAATTTTTTAGGTATTTAAGAGCAGACATTAATTAATTTTATTAACATGGCTAAAAATGCTTTTTTAAAAAAATGCGTTTTTGAAGAATTAACCACACATTTACATGGTAATGGGCCTTTTCTGCCATGGAGCGCTTAATTGGCCTCTGGCCCTTTAAACTCTGAGGGGCTGTAACTTTGGTTTCTTTTGGTCACTTTGCATGATTGACACCTCTTTTTAATTGTTTGAGCCAATAGAGTCACAGTAACGATGCCACGCTCACGTTACTTCAACCAATCAGACGTTGTAATGCCAAAACCCACGTGGGCCCAAATTTACTGTATGTGACGTTTGTCCAGTCACGTGTCTATAGATGGGTCTAAAATGGAGGTTGTTGACGGAAAACGACTCTGATGCGGCTAGGTAGGCATGGTAACTACCGGCAAACACGTGGTTACCGGCTACCGGAACAAATCTGGATGGTAAGCCAATTTCTGTCTTAGCGCATTTGCGCCGCTGTGTGTTTTTGTGGTCTTCTTTTGCGGCTCATTTAGTGAATTTTGGTCAGAGTGTGGTGAAACTTGGTGTTTGGAATTGGTGATAGCTCTGGAAGATAACCAGCTTTTCTTTAGCCGGTTACATGAAGTCTGGAGAATTTCTGGTTCGCCTTGTTTGTTTAGCGGACTTGTGCGCATTTACATAACTGCTCGTTTAATCATGGCTTGTTTTCGTTGAGTTTGGTGGTTGTAGAAATGGTTTATATGACATTTTAGCTGAGATTCAGAGGTTTCTGTGGATACCACACATGTCTGGACTTATATTTCTCACCCCGTGTTATAACTGATTAAACGTGATCTCCTCCTTTTTGCTCGTGGTACCGGGGGCGTGGGGCTTAAAGCACTTGTTGCAGGCTGCTGAGTTTGCATCTTTTGCTGTGAAGTACAGCCAGACTTTTGAGCGCTTCGCCTTGGGCATTTTTAATCTGTAGCTCTGCTCTAAAAGAACATACGTACCTGGGCCCGCCTACGATACTTGTAAAGGTAAAATGATTGGCTAGAATCCAAAGCGTATGACATTTCAAGAAAAAAAAAAAGCACCGAAATAAAGCACCGAAATGTGCGCTGCTTTTCGGTCTGGTTACTACCGTTTATGTCAGAACCGGTGCCATCACGGCACCGGACACCGGTACCCATCCCTACTCTTCTCTCGGTTGCTGCACTTGTTCAGTTTTGGTACCGGCCTTCAGCCCACTGTGACAGGCCTTTTTCAGAGAACACAAAACAGGTTAACAATTTAAAGCTATTCTGCAGCAATGGAGGGTGATTAAGCCTTGAAAGCTAATGCTACTAATTACACCTTTTCTGGATTACTTACAACCCCCACTATGTGCATAAAAGCACTGTTGGAACAAACTGTGGCTGTAGCTCAGGTGGCAGAGCAGGTCAGCCACTAATCAGAAAGTCGGTAGTTCGATCCCAGGCTGCCTCCTGGCTGCATTCCATATCCTTGGGCAAGATACTAGCCCCAGAACTCCCAAAACAGTACCAGTCAAAGTCCATGAACGGCCTGAGGCCCGGAAAACAGTCCATAACTGGTTCAGGGGCTGACCAGATGGCCACTGGCCAAACAGTCCACAGTTCAGGAGTTCCGGGGGTTGACCTGGAGGGCCACAGCACCAGAGCATCAGGCTACAAAGTTCGACCCAGAGGCCAGAAACAGAGATGAAGCAGATCTGGGGGCAAGCCACGCGGAAGGCAAAGGTGTCGACAAGGCGGTTCAGAAGGCCGACTGCGAAGACAGTGGTGGCGACTGAGCTGGTCTGAAACAGATCCAGAGGCGCAGACAAAACAGGTCTGGTGGCCGGCTGCGCGGAAGTCAGCGGCAGCGGCGATGCAGGTGAAACAGGTCCGACTGCAAGACCAGAAGGTAGCGTGGTGGCTGCAGGACCAGACGGCAGCGAGGCGGCTGCGGAACCAGATGGCAGCATGGAGCCATCAGTGGACACGAGATGCTGGAGTGACTCCTCGGGCTCCCCAGCGAGAACTGAACATGGCTGGACGGGCCCCTTGGACACCTCAGTGGAGGCATATGGCTGGACGGGCCCCTTGGACCCCCCCAGCAGAGGCAGACAGCTGGATGGGCCCCTCGGACCCTCCAGCAGGAACAAGGGACGGCTGAAGTGGTTCATCAGGACTGCCAGCGGGAAGGGATGCAGGATTAAAGGGAGCAGGGACCCCTGGCCAAACATGTAATTGAACTAGAAGTTGAGCTAAAGGCTGAACCAAAAACAGAGCAGGAGAGTGAACAAATGGCAGTGGTGTAGTCAGTTGAGGAAGGTGACTCAGCCTCTGGAGAAGCCCTGGGGAAGGTCTCAGTCCCTTGAGACAAAAAACAGAGTTTGCATAATCAGTCCTAAGAGCTAAGATTTACTGTCTTTAAAGTGATGTTTCCGGACTCGCAAGGGGCATGAACGATCTCTAGCTCTGAGGATCTCTAAAATCCTCAGAGCTGGAAAAGATGGCTTCAGAACAAACAGTCTTTAATTTTGCTTCTTTAGAGTCAACGTTGTATCCAAAGAAAGTCCAAAGAAAACTTCGGATTCAGTCTCTAATATAACAGTTTGTGGTTCGAACGGAACAGAATGAATCTTTTTGCTACTCACCACAGCTGGCTGTATTGAAGTCTCGGAACCCGGCTGCGGAGAGGACCGTTGGTACGCGGCTTCTTGGTGAAGGAGGAATTAAGGAGACAACAGAGGAGGCCGGTGATGATAGAGAGTTGGAGGCTGGCTCCTCATCCTCTGACCACATTGCTGCCAGTAAATAAGCACGCGATCGTAGCAGTGGCGTGGAAATTCCCTTTGCCTGTGCTGGCCATTGCTGTGTCACGGCTAGCTCCGTCCATTGCTGCAGCTGCTCCGTGACGAGCTCCGTCCACTGTTGCCGCTCTGAGGCAAGCACCGCCCCGCGGCTGCTGCTTCTTTGACGTAGAGCCCCTGGAGCAGAAAAAATCTGCCAGCTCCCGAGCTCATAGGGTCTCCCGGGCTTTGTGCAGGTCCTCCAATGCGTGCTGGAACCCACTGAAGTGGCAGAAAAGGGAATTCCTTTCGAGGACTGCCTCAACGGCATTTATTCTGACAGTCATTTTCCTACCATCAGAGGCACCAATTGTCCCTGCACTGGATTGTCTCAGTAGCCACTATGCAGGGCCTCTGCCCTGGATGGTGTTGAATAACTTGAAAATCTTAGCTCAAACAGCTGCAAAACCTATTTCCCCAGCACAGGGATATTAAATTCTATAAGGCAAAGCCATAAATATGTGTGTCTGAGGCTTCTTTTAAAAGTTACAGCTATCTTTACGAAGTTGTAGAAAAACGCTTTATCTCGCCAAGTTAATGCTTTTCTCGCTATTACATGCATTTGAATGGAGTTCTCACCCAAAACAAAGTATAGGTTTTCATTTTGTGAATAACTTGAAAATCTTTGCTCAAACAGCTGGAAAACCTATTTCCCCAGCACGGGGATACTGAATTCTATAAGGCAAAGCCATAAATATGTGTGTCTGAGTCTTCTGTTAAAAGTTACAGCTATCTTTATGAAGTTGTACAAAAACGCCAAGACAGTGCCTTTCTCGCTGTTATATGCATTTGAATGGAGTTCTCACCCAAAACACAGCAAAGGTATGCTGAATTGTATAAGGCAAAGCTATAAAAATGTGTGTCTGCTGGCTGAAGTCATCTTACCACAGCAGGGCTGTGGTGCTTGCTGAGACCATCCACATTTCACCAGGGCCTATGCTGCTGGTTGAAGCCATCCACATTACACTAGAGCCAGTGCTTCCTGTGAGGCCATCTTCACCACATCAGGGCTTGTGATGCTGCCTGATACCATCCACATTACACCAAGACCTGTGCTTCTGGTTGAAGCCAACTACATTTCACCAGGGCCTGTTCTTCTGGCTGAGGCTATCTTCACCACACCAGAGCCTGTGGTGCTGGCTGATTCCTTCCACATTACACCAGGGCCAGTGCTTCCTGTGAGGCCATCTTCACCACACCAGGGCCTGTGTTGCTGGCTGATGCCAAACACATTACACCAGGGCAGTTCTTCTTGTTAGGCCATCTGCATGATACCAGGGTCAGTGCTTTTTGCTGAGGCCAACCACATTACACCAGGGCTTGTGGTGCTGGCTGAGGCCATATTCACCATAGCAGGACCTGTGATACTGACTGATGCCATCAACATAACACCATGGACTGTGATGCTGGCTGATACCATCCGCATTTCACAAGGGCCTTTGCTGCTAGCTGATGCCAACCACATTACACCAGGGCTTGTGGTTCTGGCTGAGCCCATATTCACCAAGCGAGGGCCTGTGCTGCTGAGCAATGTTCCCTCTAAGCTGCGCACGTGCGCAATTGCGCACTGCTGGCACGGTCTCTGCGCACAGAAAATCGGCGTTGCGCACAAAAAAAACTTACCTGAATTGAAATTAAAATTAATACTTCAACAATGCTGTTTTGCAGTGTTAGTCAGTGAGTGACTGGCTGCTCCCATATGGGATTAGAACGATGGCACCTTATCCCATAGTCCAGCCAATAATGCGTATATACGCAGCCAATCAACGTGGTTGACAGGCTATGACAGCGTCCTTATGTGCCGACACCGGTGTTTAAGCTGGCAAAGCGGCGTGGCTGATGTGGAGTGAAGCCACGTTAACGACAAGGTGTACAACCATTGGAGATGTGAGCAGGACAGACGGAACAACTGACGGAAAAAGTGTGGACTTTATAGCAGTTTTTAAATTGTGTTGATAGGCCACGTAAAACCAGAGTTATGATAAAAAAAATATGCAATGTTTGGTTTTCTTCCTGAATATTATCGTTGTTTATATTTACTGCGGGAAGAAACGGTAAAAACAACGTTTTATAAGGAAAACGCTCGAAAGCGCTCTCCACCTGTGAGCAAAAACAAACCCCACCTCCCTCTCCCTTTCCTATTGGGCGAAAAAAGTACCATGTCGACCAATCAAAAAATGATATGGCAATGTGGCATCTAGTTGTTAAGAAACGGGGGGAAGTTTTAGGAGTGACGGAGGTGTTTTCAGATGTGAGAGATTTGCGACGTTTAGCGCAAATCTTGTGTAGTTAGTGTGTAGTGTAGTCAATAGTTTTGTTGTGTGTGTCAGAACAATGAGGCGACTGCTGAATGTTACAGGTGTTACAGGAGTGATACATCTCCTGTTGTCAGGCCTGCAGGTATCAGGCTGTTGTTCTCCTTTATCTCATAGTGGACAGAAATTATTTTTTGGAGCAGCACAAATAATTTGTGTGGCATCAGATTTGATGCAGAACAGCTGATTGTTCTGTAAATAGTTTGAAATGTTTATTTAAAAATGCCTTGGCTGTATTAAAAAAATAGCTGCAAAAAACTTTGTTATTTGCCAAACTGAGTTACTTTTTTGAGGAGTAACTATATAATTAATTGCCAAACATTGGTCATTATATACTGTATTTTGCAGACAGAGAGTTACTGGACTCTCTCCCAGACCACAGACTCATACTCATAATACAAGTCAGAGCCTTATAAAAAAAAAATTAAAAAAAGAAAGTTGTGTCCAATAGTGTTAACATACTGCACAGGTCAATGACTAGATTTTTTTAATTTTCATTGTAAGTGGGCTAAAGCAGTTAATTAAAAGTAGTCTAACATAAATGTAAACACTGTAATTTGATTATTTTAATAAACCATGTAACTTGGATGGATTAAATTCCGGCGTGACCACAGTGCACACGTCTGATGTCGCTCACAGTGGTCCAAGGGATCGCTCAGGGAGTTTGTGTGTTCGCTCAGACACGTGAAAAATTAGCGGGAACATTGCTGCTGAGTCATGCCATCCACATTACACCAGCGCCTGTGCTTCATTACACTAGTAAGTAAGTAAGTAAGTAAGTAAGTAAAGTTTATTTATTAAGCGCTTTTCACAGACAGGCAGTCACAAAGCGCTGTACACAAATATGAAAATAAACAATACAATCAATAGACATTATACACAGTGTAAAAGATCAAATGTAAATAATGTAAAAAATATAAAATACGTAGATCAACAAAAGGCTTGTTTAAACAGAAAAGTTTTTAACTGCTTTTTAAAAGAATCCACAGAGTTAAGCAAACGTAGTTGTGGTGGTAAACTGTTCCACAGCCTTGGTGCAACAGACTGAAAGGCTCCGCCCCCTTTTGTCTTCAGTCGTGTTCGGGGAACAACCAACAGACTCTGAGTCTGTGAGCGGAGATGACGAGCAGCAGAGTATTTTATAAGAAGCTTGGATAAATAATCTGGGGCCATTTAGTGCTCTGTATGTTAAAACAAGAATTTTAAAGCGAATTCTAAACTCTATTGGGAGCCAATGTAAAGAATATAAGATGGGAGTAATGTGAACACGCTTGGTGAACACGAGTTAGTAGTCTGGCTGCTGCGTTTTGTATTGCCTGGAGGCGAGAGAGAGATGATTTATCAAAGCTAGTAAACAGGGAATTACAGTAATCTAAGCGTGATGACACAAATGCATGAATGAGTTTTTGTAGTACTCAGGTCCTGTGCTTCAGGGTTAGGCGATCATCACCACACCATTGCTTGTGCTGCTGGCTGAAGCCATCCACATAACACCAGCGCCTGTGCTTCTGGATGAGGCCATCTTCACCACACCAGGAGCTGTACTGCTACATGATGACATCCACTTTTACCAATGGCGTGTGATGCTGGGTTCGGCAAACTACATGTCAGCAGGGCCTGTGCTGCTGACTGAGGCCAACTACATTACACCAGATCCTTTGCTTTTGGCGTAGGAAATCTTCACCACACCATGGCTTGTGTTGCTGGCTGATACCATCCACATTACACCAGGGCCCATGCTGCTGGGTGCTGCCATCCACATTTCACACTGGCATATGTTGCTGGCTGAGGCCAACTAGATTACACCAGGACCTGTTTTGCTGGCTGAGGCCAAACACATTACAACCAGGGCCTGTCCTGCTGTCTGAGGCACACCACATTAAACCAACACTGTGTTGATGGCTGAAGCCATCCACCTTACACCAGCGCCTGTGCTTTTGGCTGAGGCTATGTTCACCACTTAATCAATCAATCAATCAATCAATCAATCAATCAATCTTTATTTATAAAGCACTTTTCATACAAAAAAAAACTGTAGCACAAAGTGCTTTACATGGTTAAAAGCAGCACACCCCACCCTCCCACTCATTCCCCAGACTCTCATTAGCAGAAACGGTCATGGATACACACATTCTCTTCCCCCCCCCCCCCCCCCCCCCCCCCCCACACACACACACACACACACACACACACTTAAAGAGTAAAATTGGGCTGGGTACGCATTAGCCAAGTGAGGAAACACTATCACAGGGAGCTGTCTGCACCGGGAGCCAGTCACAGACCGCAGCCTCCAGGCTGGGCACACAGCAGGAGGAAGGCAAAGAAGCCCCCCAGCCAGGCTGAGAGGATCCACAGAGCCCCAGCAGCCACGGTCGATCACAGCCCCGGTGCAGAGAGCCCCCTCCGAGGAAACACTGGAGATATGACCTAATAAGAATATAAACAGGATAAAAAGATAAAATAAATAAGAGTGGGATATAATATAAATATAAGTATAAACAGAGTAAGAAGATAAAAAATGAATAAGAATACAATCAATAAATATTAGGTAAAACTAAATTAATAATATAAATAGAATAACAGGATAGAATAAATAAGCATAAAATAAATAACGTTAGTTAAAAGCTAAATTAAAAAGGTGGGTCTTGAGCCTGTTTTTAAAAACATGAACGTTCTCTGCGGCCCTGAGCTCCTCCGGCAGGCTGTTCCACAGTCGAGGACCATACCACTGAAAAGCTGCCTCTCCGTGAGTATGTGTCCTGACTTTAGGGACAATCAAAAGGCCAGTACCAGAGGACCTCAGGGTCCGCGAGGGTTCATATGGTAAAAGCAGGTCTGAAAGATAAGAAGGCCCAAGACCATTAAGACATTTAAAAACCAATAAAAGAACTTTAAAATCGATCCTGAAACACACGGGGAGCCAATGCAGCGATTGTAAAACCGGTGTAATGTGGGCCCGCCCTCTGGTCTTCGTCAGCACACGAGCTGCAGAGTTTTGCAAAAGTTGCAAAGGTGAAATATTCTTTATGGGGAGACCAGAGAGCAGGGCATTACAGTAATCAATGCGACTGGTAATAAAAGCATGCATCAGCATCTCCGTGTTGGCCCGAGAGAGAATAGGGCGGACTCTGGCTATATTTTTTAGATGATAAAATCCAATTTTGGTTACATGTTTAATATGTGGGATAAAACCAAGCTCAGAGTCAAAAATAACACCCAGGTTTTTCACTTGTAGTGAAGGACATAGTGAAAATGCCTGTAATTTAGACAGGAGTTTCTCTCTCTGAGCATCAGGACCGAAGATTAAAACTTCAGTTTTGTCCTGGTTAAGCTGTAAAAAGTTTTCTGCCATCCAAGATTTTATATCTACAATACAGTTAAAAAGGGCATCCATTGGTCTGGTGTCATCAGGAGACACGGAGATGTACAGCTGAGTGTCATCAGCGTAACTGTGGAAGTTCACTCCATGCCTCCTGATGACGCCGCCAAGAGGGAGCATATACAAATTAAAAAGTACAGGGCCTAAAACCGACCCTTGGGGCACACCACATGTCATTTTATGGATCTTAGAGGAGCATGTATCCATACACACCATAAAAGTTCTGTCTGAGAGATAGGAAGTGAACCAGTTGTGTACAGCACCAGAGAGGCCCACCATGTGTTTCAGTCTGTTTAAAATTATAGCGTGGTCTACTGTATCAAAAGCTGCGCTTAGATCCAGTAGCACCAGGACTGTGAGCTTTTGGGAGTCCCAGTTACATCTAATATCATTTAAAACCTTTAGGAGAGCGGTCTCTGTGCTGTGGTTCACCCGAAATCCAGACTGAAATATCTCTAGGATCTGTCTATCATTCAGAAAATCATTAATCTGAATAAAAACAAGTTTTTCTAAAATTTTACTTAAAAATGGTAAGTTGGATACAGGTCTGTAGTTATTAAAATCATTGCAATCCAAATTGCTCTTCTTCAGAAGGGGCCTCACCACCGCCGTTTTAAAGGCAGCAGGGAAGACGCCCAACTGAAGAGAGCAATTCATCATGTATAAAAGCTCAGCTTCAAAAAATCCATAAAGTGTTTTAAAAAGTAAAGAGGGGATTGGATCTAAAAGACATGTGGTGGGTCTCACTGTGGAGAAAACTTTCTTAAGGTTCTCAGCATTAACCAGGACAAAGCTGTCCAGTGTCTCCTCAGGTACAATCGAGCCCTCAGATGTGTTTAAAATCATATCACGAGAAGATAAAATATCACATCTGATGGTGTTGATTTTTCCCCTGAAGTGGTCTGCAAACTGCTCACAGAGTGAGTCTCTGGGGGGTCTTTGGGAGCTGTTAAAATCAGGGTTAAATAAATGATCTATGGTGGAGAAGAGGACCTTGGGATTATTTTTGTTATTACTGATTATTTTGGCGAAGTATGAATTTCTTGAATTCCTTAGCGTATTATTGTAAATTTTAAGTTGCTTGCAAAGTATTTGATGGTTGATTGCATTTTTAATTTTCCTCCATCTCCTTTCTGCTGCCCTGCAATTTCTTTTGAGTTTTTTGACTTCTTCGTTTCTCCAGGGTGATACACGTTTTACGTTAATCTTTTTGGTGGTGAGTGGAGCAACGGAGTCAAGGCTTTTCTTCAGTTTGAGGTTAAAATGATTAAAAATAAAATCACAGGGTGCAGGTAGAATCACAGGGGGGCATTCGTCTAAAACCCTGGTAAAATTTGCAGCCACTTCAGAGGTTAGATAGCGCCTCCTCACAGTTCGCACCGAGGTCTCCCGCTGAATAAAACCGGTGATGTTAAAAAACACACAGTAGTGGTCAGAGACAGCCAAGTCAACAACAGAGGACACACTGGTGGACAGCCCATGGGTGATGACCAGGTCCAGAGTGTGTCCTCTGTTGTGAGTCGGCTGCGTGACGTGCTGGGTAAAATCCATACAATGAAGAATGTTTAAGAATTCTTTTGATGCAGGGTCAGAAGGATTATCTATGTGCAGGTTAAAATCACCGGTTAGAATTATCATATTATACTTTGAATGTATGTTTGTTAAAAATTCTGAGAAATCCTTGATAAAAGCAGCACTGTCTTTAGGTGGTCTATAAATTGTGACAGATAAAACTGGAGGGCTGCTGAAAACAATAGCGTGGAATTCAAAAGTGGTAAAATGATCAAATAAAATTTGTTTGGTGGTGAGTGTGTTGTTGGTTAAAGATGCAGTCCCACCACCTCTCTTACCACTTCTAAAGGAAAAAGAGAAATAAAAATTTGGTGGGGAGGCCTCAGTGAGAACAACTGGTGCATCCGAACCCAGCCATGTTTCAGTTAAAAATAAACAATCAAGTTTATTATCTAAAATTAAATCATTAATAATAAAAGACTTATTCAACAGAGAGCGGACATTTAAAAGTGCCATACTGATTGAGACTGGTGGATTTTTAACAGTAGAGTTCAATGGATGTTGACATTTTTGAAGAGGCCGGAGGTTATTAATGTTTTTGGAGTTGCTGGATTTATGATAATTGTGTTGCTCTCTGTTTGTGATTATGACGGGTATTGTGTTGACTGTGGGAGAGAGAGGTCCGAGTCCAGAGTTTTGTGTATTACTGTTAAAAGTGGAACAAATGTAGGAGCTGGGACCAGGGGGACATCAGTCAGTGGAGGACAGATCAGCGGGTAGTGTCGGTTTGGGGTAATGACAGGGCCGTGTGCAGGAGTGCTGTACGCCAAATACCAAATTGGCGGACAGCAAACGGCGTCCCCAGGCGTTGAGGTGGAGTCCGTCTGCCCCAAAAAGATGTCTCCTCTCCCAAAAGGCATCAAAATTGTTAATAAAACCCACACCGTGGGAGACACAGGCGGAGGAAAGCCAGGTGTTAAGGCTGAGCAGCCGGCTGAAACGGCCTATCCCTCTGCCGCAGGTGGGGGTGGGGCCGGAGATAAAAGCACTCACCTGCAACTGACCAAGGAGGCTGAAGAGTTGGAGGAAGTCCAGCTTCAGCAGCTCAGATTGCTGTTTGGGGATGTCATTGGTGCCGATGTGGATGGTGAGCCGGTTGGCCTGTGGGTGGGACGCCAGGATGTTGGGAATTCTGTCCACGATGTCGACAACGGTGGCTCCCGGGAACGACAGCGTGAGCACCCCCCTCATCCGCACGTTCCTGACGATGGAATCCCCGAGGACCAGCGTGGAGAGAGGAGATGCCACCGGGGACTGCTGGCCATCTGAGACGCCCACGCCGCGGCACCGGGGGTGTTCAAATGGAGATGCACCAGCCGGACCGCGTGAGTGACTCCCAGGTAGCCGCGCCGTGGGTCCTCTTCTCCGAGGAGCCGGGGTGAAGAACAGTTCTCCGCGGCGAGTTTGCGCCACAGCGCCGGGCTGCCCGCCACGGCTCCGGGGACGTAGTGGTGGAGATGGTGCAGACCTCAGCGACACAGCGGGATGGCGAGGGCTAGCGGCCAGAGGAGGAAAGTCCACAGGATCCAGGACACTGAATTTATTCTCCAGCACTACCGCACCGGAGGGGTGAGGGTGCGAGAGACGGATCCTCCTGGCCCCTCTGCAGCCACCGCGCGTCCCAACCATGGTCCATGGCGCTGGTTGGAGTGGAGTGGAGCTGATCAGAGCCTTGGGTCTGGCCCCTAGTTGAAACCAGCAGTTTCAAGGGCCTGTGCTTCGGGGTGAGGCCATCTTCAGCACACCAGCACCTGTTTTGCTGACTGAGTCCAACTACATTTAACAAAGGCATGTGTTGCTGGCTGATGCCATCCACATTACACCAGGACCCTTCCTTCAGGCTGAGGTCATCCGATATTAAGCCAGGGCCAGTGCTTCCTGTGAGGCCATCTTCACCACACCAGAGCCTCTGCTTCTGGCTGAGGCCATCTTAATCACGCCAGGGACTGTGCTGCTGGCTGATATCATTCGCATTTCACCAGGGCCTGTGTTGCTGGCCGAAGC
This sequence comes from Pelmatolapia mariae, assembly GCF_036321145.2. Taxonomy (NCBI): domain Eukaryota; kingdom Metazoa; phylum Chordata; class Actinopteri; order Cichliformes; family Cichlidae; genus Pelmatolapia; species Pelmatolapia mariae. The sequence continues at coordinate 2,639,526 of NC_086230.1, read as the reverse complement.
CATCCACATTACACCAGGGCCTCTGCTTCTTGCTGAGGCCATCTTCACCACACCAGGGCTTTTTCTTCTGGGTGAAGCCATCAAAATTATACCAGCTCCTGTGCTTCTGGCTGAGGCTATCTTCACCACACCAGGGCCTGTGCTTGTTTGCTGAGGCCATCTTCACCACACCAGGGCTTTTTCTTCTGGGTGAAGCCATCAAAATTATACCAGCTCCTGTGCTTCTGGCTGAGGCTATCTTCACCACACCAAGGCCTGTGCTTGTTTGCTGAGGCCATCTTCACCACACCAGAGCCTGTGTTGCTGGCTGAGTCGAACTGCATTTCACCAGGGCCTGTGTTACTACCTGATGCCATCCACATTTACCCATGGCGTGTGATTCTGGCTTAGGCCAACTAAATGTCACCAGTTCCTGTGCTGCTGGCTGAGGCCAACTACATTTCATCAGGGCCTGTGCTTCTGGCGTAGGAAATCTTCATCACACCAAGGCCTGTGGTGCTGGCTGATTCCATCCACATTACACCAGGGCCAGTGCTTCCCGTGAGGCCATCTTCACCACACCAGGGCTTGTGGTGCTGGCTGATGCCGTGCACATTTCACCATGGCCTGTGTTGCTGGCTGATGCCAAACACATTACTCCAGGGCTTGTGGTTCTGGCTGAGGCCATATTCACCAAGCGAGGGCCTGTGCTTCTGCTTTATGCCATCTTTACCACAACAGGGCCTGTGCTGCTGGCTGAGTCCATCCACATTAGATTATGAAGTTGTAGCAAAACGCTTTATTTCACCAAGTTAATGCGTTTCTCGATATTACATGCATTTGAATGGAGTTCTCGCCCAAAACAAAGTATAGGTTTTCATTTTGTAAATAACTTGAAAATCTTAGCTCAAACAGCTGCAAAACCTATTTCCCCAGCACGGGGATGCTGAATTCTATAAGGCAAAGCCATAAATATGTGTGTCTGAGTCTTCTATCAAAAGTTAGAGCTATCTTCATGTAGTTGTAGCAAAACGCTTTATTTCATCAAGACAGTGCATTTCTCGCTGTTACATGCATTTGAATGGAGTTCTACATTTAGTGCATTTTTAAAAAAAAAAAAAAAACATGTATCCTACATTTAGCGCCTTTTTAAAAACATGTACCCACGTAATCGGTGATGAACTGTGAAGTTACAATTCTTTTCTGTAAAAAAGCATTTTTATTTTTGTATATAAATAAATGTTGATGTTGTGCTATGGGATTGTATGTTTCAATTTTACTTATAATGTGTCATATCACTACAACAGGCGGTTCAAGGCATTGCCGTCCAGAGTAAGGATCTCGTTAGGCACAGTGTTTCTAAGATTTTTACGCCCCGTTACAATAACCTCAGTTTTATCTGAAATTAGAAGCAGAAAATTAAAGCTCATTATGTGTCTAAGACATCCCGGCAGTTTAACCAATAAAAGAGGGTATCACCTGCATAGCAGTGAAAATGTAAGCTATGTCTTCTAAAGCACGTATAATGTAAACAGAACTGGTCTTTGCACAGAAGCCTGTGGAGCTTCATAATTAACCTCAGTGTGTGAAGAGGACTCTCCATTTAATAATAGCTGTAATAAAATGTTATGGTCATCGGTGTTAAACGTTGCACTTCGGTCTAGCAAGGAAGATTTCAACTTTTCAATATGAATGAAGGCTGAAAACTGATTAGATTAATGTCTGGTGATCTTTTCTGTGCTTCTTCAAGTTTGTAACACCAAACATATTAAAGGACGATATAAGGTTCACAGGAAGAGTTGAATTAGACACACACTTACTATTTTTCTTTATACTCTTTCTTTCTTGACATGTTTAATATGATTACTATCAGAGGAGAAAATAAACCTTGTGTAGTTTAAAAACTTTTTATTTAATCAAACTGTAATGTTTTTGAACTCTGACGGACGTGTCTTTTAATCTTGTCAACAAATCCTTAATCATCTAAAGCTGCCATTTATCATCTTGTAAAATGTTCCCTCTGCTTCTGTTGCACATCTCCCCTGACGCTCTCTGCTTCACCTGTCCTGTGCAGCTGGTCCAACCCCTGCCTCCTTAAACTGGTGTGTTTAAATCTCTTTACCTCTGTTGTGAATGTCACACAAAGTTTGTGGTAACAAAATCAAACTGACCAGGATCTCGTTTGAAAAACACACACACACCAGACAAAATAAAACAGACTGCTCAAAGCAAAAGCAGAGCCCTCACAGTTGGTAGTACAAAACACAGTGACAACATGCGTATTAGATACCCTCAGTCCCAAAAGCATAAATATGAAAAAAAAATGGGATCACCAAGAATATCCTAAAAGTGGCATTGAGGGGGGTGTTACAGTGGAAAAAAAGCAGCCAAATTTTCATCTGAAAATGTTGAATTTTAGTAAAAACAATGCTCTGTAGTTTGATGCTGTCGTTACAGAGAAAGCGGATGTTTAAAGTCTTTGGACGCACATTTGAAATGCACTCATTCTCCTTATCAGCTGGAGACATTAAAGCCGTAAAATGACTTTTTCGAACGGATAAAAACTATTGAACAAAAAGCAATGTTGAGCCTGTTCCAAAATTTGAATGTACAAGTGTTGAAGGTGCGGGTCTTGTTGAATTATTAAACATACTTTCTTTAATTTTTCGAGCCACAAAAACAACAACATTTAATTTTCTTCTGCTTGAGTATTGGCCTCGGGTATCCTCTACTTATCACTGCTGAGTCAGCTGTCTGTTTGTGCTACTTTTTTCAAGGAGCAGTGGATTATTGGTTAGGGTGACTTTATGTGTTTAGTTACTTAAGTGGAAGTACTGTGGAAAGTTTTACCTTACATACATACATAGGGCTGACAGTACAGCTTCTGAGGTAATTGTTTACAAAATGTTATAGCCTATTCAAAGGTTCTTTGCAATTTTACATTGATAAACTTAACATATTTGGCCCACATAAAGTACCATGACCATCACACTGTCATTTAGAATTGTTTAAATAACTCGTGTCTTAAGTCATTCCATCACACAGAAAATAAAAAAAAAAGTCACAGGGTTCACTTTTATATCACAAAATGTTAGAAATATAAGGCGTTCATAACAACCTAAAAGGTTGGGAGTTTAAAATGCAAACCAATGGAAGCAGAAGTAGAAGACTATAATGTCACAGAGCACTATTGTGTAGACATGTATAAATAAGAGCTTAATAAAGATGCTTCATTTCTTAAGAAATAAACAGGTGGAGTGATCTTTATCAAAAGTAGAAGTTACATCTGTGGCTAAACCACTGTACCCAAAAACTTTAAAAATCTACTGTGTGTGAGGCTGTGTGAGTAAAGCTTGCCCTTCACACCCGCATGTAACAAACCATTTGTTGGGGGTTGTGGATTTGACACCTCAGCATTGTGAAAGTGGGGAAACGTTTCTGGCTGAGCATAAGATTTCTGCTTACAACTTAGAATCTCAGTTCTAAATGAAATTCAAATGATTTTTTGTTTTTTTAAGTGTGGCTAATGTATTATTTGACTTCTAAGGCACACACACACACACACACACACACACAGAGACACAAGAACAACAACAACACAGAGAAGAAGAAGAAGAAGAGTGGGTAGTTTTACTATGCATCATAAAAACGCAATCATTCATCTTCCAACTGTATCTTTCTGTTCTGACTTTAGAATCATTGGTTGTTTACTGCTCCGTACTTTAGGAGTCATACTGTTGTGATACTGGGAGAATAGGGTAAGGTTTGATAGACTAAACCATTACACACAAAACTTCAAAAACCTAGTGAGTGAGTGAGACTGCTAGCTGTGTCGTTCAGCAATAAACTTATCTACAAATGTGTTAGTATAGAGTGTCTTGTACTTCTGTACCATTAAGCACCGGTTTAACAAATTTGCAACTATAAAAGGAATCTGGATTTAAATAGAACATAGTAGTGATAGATTAAGTGCAGGAAACACTAGTAAAAGGTGTCTATGGAACAAATCTCCTTCAGTGTTCAAATGACCAAAGTGAGGACTACAGGCGTTTCTCTCAGTTGGTTGTGTTTAGGGAAAAAGCAGCTATATACACTGAGACTGCTCCACATTGTTAGTGAGTTAACTCTGGATGTCTGTAGGTTTTGTCAAACTTGGAGTGAACAAAAGCAGAAAAACAGTAAAAGATGCAGACGGTGAAAGTCTGGTTTATTTAATGAATACAATGAAACATTTTACAGTCCACAGAGCAAAGTAGAATATATGATAAATAACACATAACACGGCCTGTGAGAAGTAAAACTCATCGTCTTACCACATGTTATATTCTGTAAACTTAAAATAAACCACAGAAATTAGTGTTTAGTGTTTTAAAGTCATCTATTAAAAAACATGAGTCAACATTACTGAAGTGACACTTTAACAATGCTTCATATCACAGTGTTTATGATGATAAAACATGTTCTCTCATTAGTAGATGTCTGCGCTGTCACTTGTCATGAAAATGTCCTGAGCCAGGGTTCCTCTTCAATTACCATTGATCATTAATAGGGCGCACAAAAGATTTGTCACATTATCCCCGTAAACAACATGCTTTTATAGAAATCATTGTGAGACAAATATTTAGATTCTTGTTTCACAATGTGCATGAACTCAAAAAACGCAAATAATACATTTATACCATTGTATGAGCTACACTTCTTGTAAAAAATAAACTGATTGGAAATGCGTTTAAGAGAAGATCCTGCCGTGACCTTCCTTCTGTGAGGGCACACACACACACACACACACACACACACACACACACACACACACACACACACACAGAGAGAGAGAGAGAGAGAGAGAGAGAGATGATTAATACAAAGGATTGGAGCCGGTTTTGGATTTTAACTTGTTGTTGGCTTTAATATGAACAGTCACATAAAATTAATTCCAATTTTTTGCCTTTGCTTCAATTAGGATGCTTCTTTAAATCTACCATACCTTTTATTGTTCAAAAAGTTTACTGACATAGTAAGGAAGTAGCTAGGGAACTCAGTAAGTATGAGCAACAATAGCTTAGGGACAGTTTCTCCAATAAAGAGGAATTCATCATCTGCAGTTCGTCAAAAAGTGCCATTAAAACAATTCAGCAGATCCTCAAAGTTTGGATACAAACTGTTTTCAGCTGTAGAGGTAGAGGTACACTTCATGCACTTATCAACATACAGTTTAGAGGCTTGCATTAGAGTGCATTGGTGCTTGGGCATCTTTTATTTAGCATGGTTATACCATTGTGAATGTAGCTATATAAATAAATACGCTCAAGAGTCTATCATATGTTTGTCATGCAACTAAAAATTCGAAAATATATTTTTAAATCAGTAACTTTGCAAATGTAGAGGATTTGTTTTCGGACAGCATATGTGTCACGTTTTAAACAGGGTTTGAATAATCTGCACTGACATAGAGACATTTATGCACTGGGTATAACAGACATGCTTACCATGTGAAAGGCCCCCCGATGTCTTGGAGCAGAGAAACACGCTGTATTGTTGCTTTTCTCTGTTGTATAAGCAGCGCCCGTAGGTCAGAAACGCACTGTGCAGGTAGCAAAGTCGGCTCCAACGCACATCCAGGCATCCGTGTGAAAGAAAGGTGTCGCTGCAGCTAGGCTCTCAGGATAGTCAGGCTTTTATTTATATTTGCATTCTGGTGCGTTAAAACTAGCAGCCTCTGTGTCCCGCTTGGATCATCATTCCGAAAATTCAGATATTTAGAATTGAATTGAAATTTATTTCAGTCAACAACAACAACATAAAATAAAATGGTGAATTGGTTAGTGATGAGGAGCCCCTTAGATCCGTAAAATGAGGTTTGATTAAATTAAACTCTTATGAACAGCGATGTGTTCCAAACAAACAAACGATGTTTTCTACATGTCCAAACTGTGTGCTAACTACCTCACACCGCTGTGTCTGGGATCCGAAAAAATAAAAAGTTAAAACGCTATACCTTGCTGCAGTTGTGAAGTGCTGAGGAAAATACTGTGTGTCTGATGGGGTGTTTTTATATAGGTGGATTTGGTTTCAGTTGGCCTCTGAGATGCAGATATAAAGAACAGGTTGTAAAGAAAAAAGGTGGAAAAACTATGGAGGTTCTAACCGAACCTCCATAGTTTTTCCAAAAAGCTATAGCTATATTACTACTCACATTAAACCAAGGCCAGTGCTTCTGGCAGAGGCCATCCACATTTCAACAGGGCCTGTGCTTCCTGTGAAGCCACCTACACCACACCAGGGCCTTTGCTGCTGGCTGATACCATCCACATTACAGCAGGGCCAGTGCTTCCTGTGAGGCCATCTTCACCACATCAGGGCCTGTGCTGCTACCTGTTACCATCCACATTACACCAGTGCCAGGAGCTGTGCTGCTGCCTGAGGCCATCCACACTGACCCATGGCATGTGATTCTGGCTTAGGCCAACTACATGTCACCAAGGCCTTTGCTGCTGGCTGAGGCCAACTAGATTTCACCAGGCCCTGTGCTGCTGGCTGAGGCCATCCACATTACACCAGGGCCAGTGATTCCTGTGAGGCAATCTTCACCACAACATGGCCTGTGCTGCTGGATGAGGCCAACTACATTTCATCAGGGCATTTTCTGCTTGCTGAGGCGCACCACATTACACCAGGGCCTGTGTTGCTTGCTGAAGCCATCCACATCACACCAGGGCCTGTGCTTCCGGGTGAGGCCATCTTCACCACACCAGGGCCTGTGATGCTGGCTGATGCCATGCACATTTCACCATGGCCTGTGTTGCTGGCTGAGGCAACTACATTTCATCAGGGCCTGTGTTGCTGGCTGATGCCATCTACATTGCGCCGGTACTGTCACGGCTGGGGCAGCAGTCATGTTGTGGATGAATGAGGACCCAAAATGCAAGCAAGCGACTGATGAAGAGTGTGACGTTTATTTACAAGTGGCAGTGGCAGAAACAGACAACGAAGCATGAGGAATACTAACGGTAGTGATGGCCCGCTTGAAGCTGACGCTCCGGAGCGTGTGTCGAAAAAAACAAAACACTGGTTCAGAAGCACTGTGTCGAGGCTTGCTTCGTTTGGCAAAAGTCACGTGACCAGTGACATCCGAAGCTTCATTACGCACGTAACTGCTTCGGTACCTGATTCAAATGGAACGAAGTGAATCATTCACGGGATTTGTGGAGTGTTTTGATGGTGACAGATAGCGAACCACTGATCATTCTACTGAGAGATTTGGTTCTGTTGTGTGGGAGTATTTTGAGTTGATTTTGGTCGGTGGGTTTTCCAGCTTTGTGTTCTGGGTGTTTGCTTTTGTTTTGTGCGTGTTTATTTTATCTGAAAACGGGAAAAACTTAAAATGTCAAAAATCTGCTTTTCATAATATAAATATCATTAAATAACTTTAGAAAAACTTCCATTTGACTCGTAACATTTAATGTTATAAAAAGATATATTTTATTTTAGAAAATAATCTTAAAATGTTAGTCTACAAAATGTGCAGCAATTTAATTTATTTATTCTCTTTAGCTGATAGTTTGTGGGGCCATAACTGCATCTCTACCAGTTTTTCTGCACTCCAGCCTCTTCTGTTCCATGTGAAGGGATTTTCCTTAAGGCAGGAGAAATTATCTCCACGGCCATCGGAACAAATTCTCTTCTTAAATAAAAATGAAAAAGGGTTACCTTAAATGCATCATGTTGTGAATTTGCAAGTTCATAAGCATTTTCGATTGCCATTTCACAATCAATTCTACTCCCAGGTCAAAAATATGTATAGGAAAATTTCCCTAATATAATATTATTTATAAATATACCCCTCCGGCGATTAACTGCATAAGTACATGGAGGCAGGACCTCACAGCAGAAGCATACTGCATAATGTGCATTATTATATGTATGTTATATGTAACGTGGTATTTTTCAATTATTGTATTTACCAACATCAAGAAGTCACAAGCAAAGAAAGACCACACCATGGTGCATGTTCAAACAAGGAAGGTTTACTGGTCAAAATTATTTATTAAACAAATAAACTACATTTTTTTAACACCAAAAAAAAAAGCGTTCAAAGCAACACAACAGCAGCCCATTATCAGACAGAATTCCATTCTGTAAAGTGAGCAATCATTATGAAGCAGTTGGTTTTATTTTGTGGATTCATGCTGCTCTTCATATTTCTGGACACAAGATGTCACCAGAGAGGACTGTGTTGAAAAGCTTCGAGTAATGAACCATTTTTCAATACAAGCTTCAGTGCTTCAGAAAGCTTCATTTGGCCATCACTAACTAACGGAAACCTAAACTGGGAAAAACTAAATAACAAACCTGAGAGCATACGGAAAGGGCTGCGGGGCAGAGAGACACAGACAAACGCAGATTAACGCAGAGGAACGCAGACGAGCCGACAACGAACACAGACCGACACCCACTAAATATACACACACAAGGTAATCGGGTAATCACACACAGGAGGGGAGAACAGCTGATCCTAATACACATGATAACAGGAGGACACAAGCTGAACACAATGACAACAGACAGAGGCCTTCAGAATAAAACAGGAAATCTCGAACACGAACCGGACACAAGGGGGGGATATAGAATACCAAAATCAGAATAACTAGAACAGAGGAAAATAATCATAAAACACAAAACGCTGGGTCAACGACCCAGGACCATGACAGGTGCCTGTGCTTTTGGCCGAAGCCATGCACAATATACCAAGGCCAGTGATTCCTGTGAGGCAATCTTCACTATATTTCAACAGGGCCTTTGCTGCTGGCTGAGGCTATCTTCACCACACCAGGGCCTGTGTAGCTGGCTGAGTTCAACTGCATTTTCACCACACCAGGAGATGTGCTGCTGCCTGATGCCATCCACATTTACCCATTGCGTGTGATTCTGGCTTAGGCCAACTACATGTCAACAGGGCCTGTGCTGCTGACTGAGGCTAACTAGATTTCACCAGGGCCTGTGCTGCTGGTTGAAGCCATCGACATCACACCAGGGCCTGTGCTTCTGGCGTAGGAAATGTTCAACAAACCAAGGCTTGTGGTGCTGACTGAGGCCATATTCACCAAGCGAGGGCTTGTGGAGCTGGCTGAGGCCATATACAGCAAAAGAGGTTTTGTGCTTCTGGCTGAGGCCATCCACATAACACTAGGTTCTGCTGTGCTGGCTGAGTCCAACTATATTAAAACAGGGCTTGTCGTGCTGGCTGAGGCCAACCACATTACACCAAGGCCAGCGCTTCCTGTGAGGCAATCTTCAACGCACCATGGCCTGTGCTGCTGGATTAGGCCATCCACATTTCACCATGGCATGTGTTGCTGGCTGATGCCATCCACATTACACCAGGACCTTTCCTTCAGGCTGAGGTCATCCGATATTAAGCCAGGGCCAGTGCTTCCTTTGAGGCCATTTTCACCTTACCAGGGCCTGTGCTTCTGGCTGAGGCCATCCACATTACACCAGTGCTTGTGGTTCCTGATGAGGCCATATTGACCAAGCGTGGTCTGTTGCTTGCTGAGTCCGTCCACATTTCACCAGGGCCTGAGTTGCATGCTGATACCATGTACATTTCACCATGGCCTGTGTTGCTGGCTGATGCCAACCACATTACACCAGGGCCAGTGCTTCCTGTTAGGCCATCTGCACGATAACAGGGTCAGTGCTTTTGGCTGAGGCCATCCACATTACACCAGGTCTTGTGGTGCTGGTTGAGGCCATCTTCACCACATCAGGGACGGTGGTGTTGGCTGATGCCAACTACATTTCACCAGGGCCTGTGTTGCGGGCTGATGCCAACCACATTACACCAGGGCCAGTGCTTCCTGTTAGGCCATCTGCACGATAACAGGGTCAGTGCTTTTGGCTGAGGCCATCCACATTACACCAGGTCTTGTGGTGCTGGTTGAGGCCATCTTCACCACATCAGGGACGGTGGTGTTGGCTGATGCCAACTACATTTCACCAGGGCCTGTGTTGCGGGCTGATGCCAACCACATTACACCAGAGCCTTTGCTGCCTTTGACGCCATATTCGCCACTCCAGGGTCTGTGCTTGTGGCTGAGGCCAACTACATCACGCCAGGTCTTCTGCTTCTGGCTGAGGCCATATTCACCAAGTGACGTCCTGTGCTGCTGAGCAAGGCCATCCACATTACACCAGGGCCAGTGCTTCCTGTGAGGCCATCTTCACCACACCATTGCTTGTGCTGCTGGCTGAGGCCATCCAAATTTCATCAGGGCCTGTGGCGCTGGCTGAGGCCAAACACATTACACCAGGGCCTGTGTTGCTCGCTGAGGCCAACTATATTTCACCAGGGCCTGTGCTGCTGTCTGAGGCACACCACATTAAACCAACACTGTGTTGATGGCTGAGGCCATCCACCTTACACCAGCGCCTGTGCTTCTGGCTGAAGCCATAGACATTACACCAGCGCCTGAGTGTTTGGCGTAGGAAATCTTCACCACACCAAGGCCTGTGCTGCTGGCTGAGGCCATCCACATTACACCAGGGCCAGTGATTCCTGTGAGGCAATCTTCACCACACCAAGGCCTGTGCTGCTGGCTGAGGCCATCCACATCACACCAGGGCCTGTGCTTCCGGGTGAGTCCATCTTCACCACACCAGGGCCTGTGCTGCTGCCTGATGCCATCCACATTATACCAGAACCTGTCCTTCAGGATGAGGCCTTCAAATTCTACGTCAGTGCCAGTGCTTCCTGTGAGGCCATCTGCACGATACCAGGGTCAATGCTTCTGGCTGAGGCCAACTAGATTTCACCAGGCCCTGTGCTGATGGCTGAAGCCATCCACATTACACCAGCGCCTGAGTGTTTGGCGTAGGAAATCTTCGCCTCACCAAGGCCTGTGGTGCTGGCTGAGGCCATCCATATTACACCAGGGCCAGTGATTCCTGTGAGGCAATCTTCACCACAACATGGCCTGTGCTGCTGGATGAGGCCAACTACATTTCATCAGGGCATTTTCTGCTTGCTGAGGCGCACCACATTACACCAGGGCCTGTGCTGCTTGCTGAAGCCATCCACATTACACCAGGGCCAGTGCTTCTGGGCGAGACCATCTTCACCACACCAGGGCCTGTGGTGCTGGCTGATGCCATGAACATTTCACCATGGCCTGTGTTGCTGGCTGAGGCAACTACATTTCATCAGGGCCTGTGCTGCTGGCCGAAGCCATGCACAATATACCAAGGCCAGTGATTCCTGTGAGGCAATCTTCACTATATTTCAACAGGGCCTTTGCTGCTGGCTGAGGCTATCTTCACCACACCAGGAGATGTGCTGCTGCCTGATGCCATCTACATTGACCCATTGCGTGTGATTCTGGCTTAGGCCAACTACATGTCAACAGGGCCTGTGCTGCTGACTGAGGCCAACTAGATTTCACCAGGGCCTGTGCTGTTGGTTGAAGCCATCGACATCACACCAGGGCCTGTGCTTCTGGCGTAGGAAATGTTCAACAAACCAAGGCTTGTGGTGCTGACTGAGGCCATATTCACCAAAAGAGGTTTTGGGTTTCTGGCTGAGGCCATCCACATAATACTAGGTTCTGCTGTGCTGCCTGAGGACAACTATATTAAAACAGGGCTTGTCGTGCTGGCTGATGCCATCCACATAACACCAGGGCCTGTGCTTCCTGTGAGGCCATCATTACCACACCAGTGCTTGTGCTTCTGGCTGAGGCCATACACATAAAACAATGGTCAGAGCTTTCTGTGAGGCCGTCTTCACCACACCAGGGCCTGTGCTTCTGCTTTATGCCATCTTTACCACAACAGGGCCTGTGCTGCTGGCTGATTCCATCCACATTAGATTATGAAGTTGTAGCAAAATGCTTTATTTCACCAAGTTAATGCGTTTCTCGCTATTACATGCATTTGAATGGAGTTCTCGCCCAAAACAAAGTATAGGTTTTCATTTTGTTTTTTCTTTCAAAAGTCTTTTTATTAAACAAAGGTTTCAATACAATGTATGCAATAACAAAAATGCTTCAGAATTTTCCAAAATTTCAATCTTGTTCCCACCCTGACCCTTAAAACAACAAATAATTGGCAGCCTGCGGCCCAAGAAAACAAAAACAAAAGAACAAACAAAAACGAAAAACAACAAATGAACTCATATAAGAGAAAAAAAAAAAAAAAGAGCGAGGGGGGGTTGTTTCCTTGGACTACTCAGTAACAATAGTTGAGGGCCTTTCAAAAAAGTCCAGAAAGGGGAACCACAGTTTATAAAATTTATTTTTAGACCCACGAACTGTATATCTAATTTTTTCTAAATCCATACAGGACATTATATCTTTTAGCCATTGTGTGTGTGAGGGGGGAGAAGAGTCTTTCCACTTCAGCAATATAGCTCGCCTGGCCAACAGTAATGAAAAGTTTATTGTTCTGAGTCTGGAGTTAGACAGATTCAAATTCTGGACCGCACCAAACATAGCACAGAGTGGCTCTGGTTCAATTTGATGCTGCATGACTTCAGAGATCGTATGGAAAACAGATTTCCAAAAGGTGGACAACGAAGGACAGGACCAGTACATATGAAACAATGTACCAGGAGCACCCCCACACCTTATACAGGCTGGGTCCACCCCTGGGTATATGTGTGCCAGCCTATCCCTGGACCAATGCCCCCGATGAACTATCTTAAATTGGATAAGTGTAGTGCTGGGCGATATGGAAAAAATATTTATCACGATATGAATTATTTTATATCACGATAACGATATATATCACGATATACCACCTGACCTGTGGTCATCTGGAAAGTATGCAGTCTGTAAACAGCGAGTGGAGAGGGTGCAGTCTTTGTTTTGAGTTACTGTAAAGTATGTCGCAAATCCGGGTGCACGTAAAGCAGCACCATGTTGCAAAACCACAAGACAGTTTCTTTGCGAAAAATATCATTTTTTTATACTTTATTTTCTCTTGCATAAAGTTCAGAGTATGTATAGTGAGAAGACAACACTAATATATTTGCACAGGCTATTTAACCCTTTAAGACCTACCATAGAACCAAGTCCGCCAGAGCTTATCTTTACATTTATTTATTTTGAGTGTCTTCATAGTTTTATTTTTGAGATACACAAATTTTTATATATAAATGAAAATAAATAAATGCAAATTTGCAAAAAAACAGCATGTGCATCAAAATAAACTATTTCCAACAGTGTAATTTGACTTCTAAGCATCCCAGAAACGATACAGAAAAGCATAAAGTCAAACATGACTTTTAAAAACACCAACATAGACTTTGAAGCTTAAAAAACTACATTTTCCGCGAAAGTGACGTCACTTCCGGTTTCGGACAGGTAATGGCGGACATGCGATAGTTGCGCTGACTTATATTCCAACTAGGAAGTGTTATGAACAGCTGATATGATCGGCAAAGCCTGTTTCTGGAATATTATGTTTTTGTTGCTGCAAGTCTGGAATATTATGTTTTTGTTGCTGGAAGTGCTTTTTATGCAATTTTTGCAAAGCTATATGTGGAAGAAAACCGTGACCTAGGGCAAACTAATGGAATAAGATGTAAGTACAACCCCTACGGTTTCATATGCAAAAAAAAAAAACATTATTGCACTACCTTACGTGGTTACAGTTCTACAGGGATTTAAAAATAGTTAGGGAAAACGGAGTGTGCCTGCTCTGACCGGTTGTAAAGGGTTAATGATATATTTTATGTAATAATTTGTAAAATTCGGGTTAGAAACGATAGAAACGATAGAAGACAAATGGCACGATAGACACTTTTCTATCGTCCACACGATATATATTGTCATATCGCCCAGCACTAGATAAGTGTATGTCGAGCACACATTGATATATTGTGAACCTGGCCAAGGATAGAGTCCCACAGTTTATCCGTAATATGAAAGGTAAGGTCCTCTTCCCATTTAGATTTGATAGCAGCTACTGAAGAGCATTGTAAATTGTAAATTAAGCTGTACAAGGCTGATATTATGCCCCTTGAGGTTGGGTTGACCATTAAAAAATCATCTACTGGATTGTGTGGAGGTATTTGGGGGAATTCTGCTGTCACACTCTGCACGTAATGTCTGGCCTGTAAGAAGCGAAAAAACTGAGCTGCAGCTATGCCAAATTTGGTGGATATCAGAGAGAAACTTACAAATTGTCCGTCTTCATATAAGTTTGCAAAGGATTTTAGGCCCTTTCTATGCCAGATATGAAAAGCATTATCTGCCATTGAGGGAACAAATAGGTGGTTTGCTGCAACTGGGCTTTGAAGTGAGAAAGCCCGAAGACCCAGACTCTGCCTAAACTGAGACCAAATCCTAAAAGACTGCTGGACAACTCTATTGTTACTGGGTAGAGGCAATGCCAAAGGGAGTGATGAACCTAAAGTTGCAGGTAGAGAAATTTTCCCACTTGAATATGACTCCATGGCAACCCAAACTGGTGGTGACGGTTCGAGATGGTAGGGTCTCCAATACAACAAACACCTGATATTGGCGGCCCAATAATAGTACTGGAAATTAGGGAGGCCTAAACCTCCAACCGACTTGGGCCTTTGAAGAATAGATTTCTTCAATTTGGGAGCTTTACCATTCCAAATATATGAAGTGATTAGTGAGTCTAAAGATTTAAAAAAGGATTTTGGAATCAGGATAGGGAGGCATTGAAAGACATAAGAATTTTGGAAGTAGCATCATTTTCACTGAATTAATCCTACCTATTAAAGATAAGGATAATGGGGACCATCTAGACAACATATACTTGCACTGTTCCAGCAGGGGGAGGAGATTCTTCTTAACCAAACAATTAAATTGCTTTGTGACACATATCCCAAGGTAATCAAAGTGATCTGTGACTATTTTAAAAGGAACATTTAGCAAATCCAGATTTCGAGCCCTCTCGTTAATCAAAAACAGTTCACTCTTATTCATATTAATTTTGTATCCAGAGAGCTGACTAAAACTGTTCAGTATATTAAGTACAGCAGGTAAGGAGGTAAGCGGGTTGGAAAGAAATAAGAGAAGGTCATCAGCATACAGTGAAACTCTATGCTCAATCCCCCCCCTCCATATGCCTTTTATGTCCCCACTACCACGGACTGCAATTGCTAATGGCTCAATTGCAAGGGCAAAAAGCAAAGGGCTTAAAGGGCAGCCCTGTCTTGTTCCGCGGTGGAGCCTAAAATGGTCAGAGTAGCGACAGTTAGTTACCACTGAAGCCGTGGGCCTTGCGTAAAGAAGTTTAATCCATGAGCAAAATAAGGGGCCCATTCCAAACCTTTCTGAAGTAAAAAACAAATATTCCCACTCCACCCTATCAAATGCTTTTTCCGCGTCCATAGCAATAAGACATTCAGGCACGACATGGCCAGGGGCATAGATAATATTAAAAAGTCGCCGTATGTTAAAAAAGGCATGCCGATTTTTTATAAAGCCAGTTTGGTCGGGAGAGATTATAACAGGTAGAATTTTTTCCAGTCTGTGCGCCAGTAGCTTAGACAGAATTTTAACATCCGTGTTTAACAGAGATATAGGCCTATAAGAAGCACAGTCAGTCGGGTCCTTGCCCTTCTTAAGTAACACTGTGATACAGGCCTGGTAGCATGATGAAGGAAGTGCCCCAGAGTCTAGCGACTCTGTAAAAACTTCACAAAGGAAAGGAGCCAAATCATCCGAGAATTTTTTATAAAAGTCTGCAGAAAATCCATCAGGACCAGGAGATTTCCCAGATTGCATAGATGCTATTGCCGCCTGAATTTCCGCCTTTGAGATAGGGGCTTCCAGAGTCTGTCTGAGCTCTGGGGAGAGCGAGGGCATATCAATGGAGTCAAAGAAACCATGTAAATCTTTTACATTAACAGTAGACTCTGATGTATATAACTTAGAGTAAAATGAAGAAAAAATGTCATTGATCGCCTTCTGATCCCTAGTCACCACTCCATTGTCTGCCTTCACGCCAGTTATAATTTGTTTAGCCCTAATACCACGCAGTTGGGTGGCCAAAAACTTACCGGTCTTTCCACCATGTTCATAAAAATCGCTCTTATTCCTAATCAGACATCCTTCCACTTGTCGAGTGGAAAGTAGATTGAGTTTGGTTTGCAAACTTAAGCGTTCTTTATATAGCGCCGGTGATGGTGACTGAGCGTACTGCCTGTCGATGTTTAAAATCTGGTCTGAGATAAGCCTCTGTTCCCGCTGTGCACACTGTCTTTTAAATGCTGCCACTGAGATGATTTCTCCTCTCAGAAATGCCTTCAGAGCCTCCCACACCGTCCTGTTTAGCATACCAGGTGTTTTATTCTCGTTAAGAAAAATTTTAACTTTAGAAGAGATGTTAGAAACAAATTGTTCATCCGTGAGCAGCAATCCAATCTCCAGAGCTTTCTCACAGAGTCGCAGCCTTGAAAAGCTATTTTGAGCACAAGGGGGGCATGATCAGAGACAGTAATACTTTCATAGCTGCAGGATCTAATACTATTAATTAGCAAATTGTCAATAAAAAAATAATCTATTCTAGTGTAGGTGTGATGTACATGTGAGAAGAAAGAATAATCTCTACCAGTAGGGAACAAAAACCACCAGGGATCTGTGAGACTATAGTCTTCAAGAAAAGACTTGACATAAGTTGCAGATTTATTAAGAGTAGCCGGTTTGGGGGATGAACGATCTAAAACCGCATGCAAATAAAGATTAAAATCGCCCCCCAAAATCAAAGAGTGACTATTTAAGTCCGGAAGGTGTGAAAACAGGCATTGAAAAAATTGCACATCATCAAAATTGGGTGCATAAAGATTGGCCAAAGTCACAAACCTGTTGCAAAGTTTGCCAAACACTATTATAAACCGTCCATTTTTGTCTGACACAACAGTAGATGAAACAAATGGGATGTTCGGATCGATAAGAATAGCTGTACCCCTAGCCTTTGCATTAAAGTTAGAGTGAAACATCTGTCCTGACCAACATTTCGCCAAGCGTGAGTGATCTGAATCCTGCAAATGAGTCTCTTGCAAAAAAACTACCCCGGGCTTAAATTGCTTCAGGCGTGATAAAACTCTCTTTCGCTTTATTGGGTGGTTCAACCCCCTCACATTCCAGCTAACAAAGGTAAGATTACCACTCATCAAGGAAGTCCCACATTTTTATGTGCAAAATTGCCCAAGGAGGGAAGGGAGGGGAGGAAAACAACAACAACAACAACAACAACAGGAAAACATGTCAACCAACCCCGCCCCAGAAAGAAAATACAATACAATAACATATCACTGTGTAAAAAAAAACAAACTAAAACAATACCACCCACCAATATCACCCCGGCAGGTTGCATTAAAAAGCAATCGCGTAAGCCCCTGCTTTCTTCCCATATTAATCAAGAACTCCCCGTACCACTAGCATCATACCTGCACCCTTGACCATTAGCCCCTAAACTCGAGCCAGGGTCTCAGTTTTCAGGCCACGAAGAAGAGAAAGAAGAAAAAAAAAAACAAATCAGCCAAACAACAAACCAGTTTTAACTTAAAGCGAACAGCAAAGAACATACTGCTATACCAACATCACGGCTGTATAATCTCAGTCACAACAAGGACGCCACGTAGGGTAGTCCGACCTGTTATAGTTATAAATTAGGGTGAGTACTCTGACCAGCTACAGTGTCCATCTCAGGATGGAGAGCTTTGGTTTTCTTCCATAGTTTGAATGAAACGAGAGGCCTCCTCAACTGACTCCAATCGCCGAATTTTCCCATCTGGAAGAGTGATGCGAAGCCTGGCGGGGAAGAGGAGGGAAGGACGGAGGCCTCTCCGGTATAACTCGGCCATAACATCCTTATACTGGGCTCGCTGCTTCTGGACGTCGGCGTTATAATCCTCATAAAACTGGAGTTTATGTCCGCTATACTCCAACGTCCCTCGGCGTCTCCGTGCTTCCCTCATCAGCAGCTCTTTGATCTGGAAGCGGTGGAAGCGGATAATAACTGAGCGCGGCCTCCCATCAGGGCCCGGTTTGGGCAAAAGGCTACGGTGGGCTCTGTCAAGCTCCGGGAGGGATGGCAAAGTTTGTGCACCGAAGACCTCCACCAGCAGCCGGGAAAAGAACTCAGTTGGCCGTGGACCCGGCTCCACCGATTCCGGCAGACCCACCAAACGGATGTTCTGCCTTCTGCTTCTACTCTCCAGGTCGGAAAGTTTAGTTTTGAAAAGTTTGTTTTCCTCCTGTAGTGAATCATACTTAGCTTCAAGCGCTGCTAAACGCTGAACAACATCCGCTGCGTTTGATTCAAGCTCACCAATACGTAGTTCTTGATTTGCAACTTCCGCTTGAATCTTGTCCAGCTTACCGTTAATTATATCCAATGTAGCCTTAAAATCTGCGGCTATGGCTGTTCTGTGCTGTTCGAGCAGGGCGACAAGCGCCGGGTTCAAGGCTGCGCTAGCATCCTCTGTTGCGCCAGCATTAGCACAACTCTCGGCAGTAAGGTTTTTCTCGATCTGTCTCCTTCCCTTGGACATCCTTCCAATGTAACACTCATAAATGACCCGAAAAGTTCGTATCTAACAGCAAAATGGGGCTCAGAAAGTAAAATTTTGAAAAAATTAGGCAGGTGCTAGTGGCCGACACACCTTACTCCATTGCCGGAAAACGGAAGTCCCAGGTTTTCATTTTGTGAATAACTTGGAAATCTTTGCTCACACAGCTGCAAAACCTATTTCCCCAGCACGCGGATGCTGAATTCTATAAGGCAAAGCCATAAAAATATGTGTCTGAGTCTTCTTTTAAAAGTTAGAGCTATCTTTATGAAGTTATAGAAAAACGCTTTATTTGGCCAAGACAGTGCGTTTCTCACTATTACATGCATTTGAATGGAGTTCTCGCCCAAAACAAAGTATAGGTTTTCATTTTGTGAAGAACTTGAAAATCTTTGCTCAAGGTAAACAGCTTTTACAGCTTTGATATTGTTTGACACTTGATATCAGGTGATGGTATTTAATTTAAAGGTTTCTATGTCCCAATGAGCCATTTACACTGACCAGTGTCAGTTTAACTGTAACACATTCATTATTTAGTTCCAACATTTCTAAGAGAAATAACTGAATGTAAAAATGGCAGCACTCAGGCCAGGTTTAATTGATAGAGATATATGCATGCATTATGAAATTTATGTATCCCAGATAATTTTTATTCATCTAGTCATGGCAGACCCACCCCTTCCTCCCAAGTGAACTGCAACCCAAAAGAACTAGTGGGGCTATTTACACACTCACAACAAGTGTGGGGTAAAAAGAGCCACCAAAAAGCTGTCAGCCTGCACAGCTACAGATGTGCTAGAAGCTATAAGAGTTAGAAGCTCTGCTTATGGAGAAACCCTTGGAGAAACTTTCTAAGTCTAACAGAGGACAGGCACTCCTGCCCAAATAACATGATATAACCCCACATACAGCCCAGCCATAAAATGAACCAAGTCATTTAGTTAAAGACAGCATGGGACCAAATGCATGTAACCAGCCTGCACCAACCTATTTCTTCCTCCTGAATTAAATGAATGAATGGATGAAAGTTAAATGACTACAAACCTAAAGCCACTAGTTCCCACACTGGAGCTCCCTGACACTGTGTGTTAACTGTATTTAGCTTGTATCAATAGTTGTAACAGGCTAAGCTACCTGAGACACTGCATTGAATTATTGTTCCTGTCTTAATGATTTCAGCTGACTGGTTTCAGCTCAGATGTTCTGCTTTTTCCTTTCAGTAGATCAAAGCAGCTCGTGCTATTTCTGCTTCCATTTTGATGGCAAGAAGAAGAAGAATGCTTCAGCGAAGTGGCGTTCATGGTCTCAGTGAACAGTCATGGTCGCACACTGCATTTGGTTTTAAAAGCAACATTGTTCACCGCAACAATCGAGATGTGTAATATTAGTGCATGCTACGGTTTGTTCTTGAACATCAGTTCTGTTTTCTACTTTGACCATTTAGACCAAAAAAGTGTTGTTTTCAGATTCTTTCTTTTAAATCTATAAAGCACCTGTTCATTTTTTTATTACAATTAGTTTCACATAAAAGTTAGTGTTTCCTTTATGATCTTCTAATGCTTACTACACTGTACACGTTTACATTAGAGACATTTCTGTTACCTGTTTTTGTTGACTCAGACTTGTGAAATGTTCTTTGATTAGATACACAATATGAAGTTCATAATTTTCTTACAAATAAAACTATAATGACAAACATGAACAGCTGTGCTTATTTCTGAGACATGATTTTTTGGAATGTGTTCATATTTAGACAGTGTGCATTTGTATGCTGAAACTGTAATGGTGAACCTGAGGTGATGGTCAACAGAAGGCAAATATATATAAATATAAAATAATATTGAAGTAATGTCTTTACCCTGTGCAGCGTGTGGACGCTGTGCGCACAATCACCTTTTTCAGTGTAGTAAACATGCACCGCTAGCTCACGTGACTGACTGTCTCCATGGTTACATCGTATATTATTAGCTATGTAAACAGCTTCCAAAGATACCGCCATAGCTCTCCGCAGCTGTAACACTTTCACGCTTTGCAAATCATTTCACGTGTTTGATAGTTATGAAGACAGAATATGTTTTTAAGGTCATGCTAGGCGGCTGCTATGGTGGTTGCTGTGGACTTGGGTGGACCGCGTCCGATTCCTGTTATCAGCTGTCCGCCGTAGGAAGGCTGCGTTCCATTTGCAAGTAGTGACAGTCTGCCATAACTCGAACTCAAACCCCGCTTTGTTCTTTAATTATGGGCCTTTTATAGCCGTTCATGACACGCACACACATACACACATATAAAGCACTTTGCCTTACCATGACAGTGCAACTTTACTAAAACCTTTGAAGTATCTGATATAGGATAGAAAAATGAAGCAACCAGAGATTTCATAATAAAGACTCTGGGTTCTGTAGTTCACGTTTTACAGTCCTGAATGACTCACTGCACATCCATATAATTTATTGAGGAGGACTTTAGAATGCACTTTACATTTAGACTGTTGCTGTTTAATTTTTTACATTGTTACCGTGTTATGTCATGAATAAGATTTACCTGCTGGGGGTTTGATGGATCAGCTGGACAATACAGTCAAAGACAGACTTCATTAATCATATGCAAGAATCCTAGTTGGATTTTTGTTTTCACTCATATTTTTGAACCAAATATTGAAAACAATTCTGACAGACTGGATACCTGGTCAGGGTGTACATTACCTTTCACTCAAGCATCCCAGGACAGAGCCCTGCCCCACCATGAGCTTGTGTGGATACGTGGTTATAATATAAAAGGACCGATACTGAATATGAATATTTCATGAAAATCGAATTATAATATGAATTCCTAGGTGTTTGTTATATCCAGCAAGAGTAATATTGATTACATATGTCTGAATTGCTAACCCTAACCCTAGCTCAACAGACCACAATATGACCACAATATGACTACAATATGGTTTTCACTGCCCTATGCATAGCCAAGAAAACAGTCCTCATGAACTGGAAAAATAAAAATAATCTTAATTCTAACCAATATAGAAATTATCTATTAGATTACATTAGTCTTGATACAGCCTCTGCCACCACATCAGATCAATTGCGCTGGGCTCCTTTGATCAGCTCCATCACCTAGTGGGGGTGGGGGGTCATAGTTTGGTCCCACCATCGCTGTTATGATTGGTGTGGGGGTAGGGACAGGCTTAGGGCGTCGGGGGGTTCCCCGGGAGCATCTTCCTTGGGGGGCTCAACCCGGGGTAGCGGTCATGGCCAATTAAGGGCTCTGTTGGCTCTTAGGTGACGGTTTCCTCGTGGCTGCGTGTAGCGGGGCTAGGGGAGGGTCTGTGCTGACGGACGTGGGTTACTGACCTGGTAGCCTGGCTGCCCCTGGGTGGGTCCGGGACGGGCGTGAGGTTCTGGGGGAGCTCCGTCTCTGGGCTGGGGCCCTGTGGGGCCAGGCGGCGCTGCTGCACTGGGCCCCGGTCCGGATGGGCCTGGGCCCCCTCTTCCTGGCGGGTTGCAGAATATGGGGGTGCCTACTGGGGTCAGCGGGAGGGGAGGGGAGCTGGCCCCAGGGAGGGGTCACTTGCCTCTCCCTTCCTTCCCTCCCTATCTCCAGCTGCCTCCCTCTTCCCGCTCCACCACAATCACCCACACATGCAGGGCCTTGGGGTAGGGGTGTGTCACCAGGGTGCAGAGGAGGCATCCCCCCCCCCCCCCCCTCTGTCCCCTTCTGGCTGCCTCTGCCTCAATTTTATCTCGCAACTTAGACATTCACATTACTCACACTCTCATAACACATACATATAGGATCTTGGGGGTGGGCACGCAACACGGACTCCAAATTACCATCAGGGTGTACATCTCACCCCTGGCGTCGTTGCCCACCTCTCAATTTTAAATACACGTAGACATTGAGGGCTAGCAGGAGGGGCTATGCGCTTACCTGCTGCTCTGGCAGGTAGCTCCATGCCCTCCTGGGTTTTAAATGCACCTTAGAACACACATACATCAACACTACATATGAGCGGGTGGAGGGAGGTTTGGAGTCTTCTCACACCCCCGTTCTCTGCGGCCTGCTGGAGCGGGGGGGCTAGGAGGAGGAGTTGGCCGTCCGACTGGGGTCTGGAATGTGGGGCCTCCCTGCTGCTGCGGAGTCGGGGCGGTCTGCTTCTTCCCACCGCAGGGAAAAGGGTAACACCACCTGGGTCTGGGTGCAGTTTCCCCCTCCAGGGGCAAGGGTACCTAGACCCGGTTCTTAGAATACGCTTGGGGAGTGTGATTGTGTGTACAGCGTCTCTTTATGTCTGTCTCCACGTTGGTTGAGTGTGGAGTAATTGCTTATGAGAGCATGAGGGTGGGAATGGATGTTTGTATTTGAGTGTGCCTGTATGTCTGTGTCTATATGTCAGGTTGGGTATCAGACGCCACCTCTCTGGGGACATCTCAGGCCCTCCAAGGTTCGGAGGCCTATCTCCCCCCACCACTTCCCCTGCCGGTGGCGGACGCCCTCAGACATTGGTGCTTTGGTGGTTCTTTGTGTCCGGGGGTGGGCGTCGGGGTACACACCGGCTCACTCCTTGGTGGCTGCTTATCGGGACCTGGAGCCTGGGGCTCGCTCGGGCCACTTCGGGGGTGGGGTGCCCTCGGCCTCTCGGCCTGGGGCTCGGTCACTCAGGCACAGCTGGCTGCCGGCGGAGCTCACAGGCACGTCACTGCAACCCCCCCCCCTGGCTTCTGCTCCGCGGCTGCTGAGTGACCCCTCATCTGGGACTCTCCTCAGCTCTTTCTGGGATAGTGGCGCGGCTGCCCCTCTGTTGGTCTTTCTTGGTCTCTTGTGTTCTGGGGGCCTCTGGATGTCTGGAGTTTTGATCTCCTCCATACCTGCTTCATGCCCTGGAGGACGGGGCTGTGGCTCCCCACACCCTCTAGCAGATCATTACATGAAGGAACCTTTTAAAAACAAGCGCGTTCATGCTCACAGGTGTACACATGGGTGATCACACACACAAACTGCACCCTTTTTGGCTGCTACCTCAAAGCACACTGTGCGCTGTCGATCTTACGTGCTGCACAATAATGTTTAATATTTAGTATTTACTGTCATATTCCCATATATCATTGTGATGTTGTTTATTCTATTACTCTCATTTTCTTCTGCTTGTTTCCTTTTTTCTTTCTCAACAGGTGATCCAGGTGATCGATATATGTATTTTTTGTCTACTTATTCTGTTGGTTTTTGTTTTTTGCCCTTTTTCTCCGTCCCTCTTCTCAGCTGTTTTTCTTTCCCTCTTTCTTTCTCCCCTTTCTTTCCCCCAGTCAAGTCTGTCCCGTATTCAGCAAGTGAAAATAAAATAAACAATAAAAGGTGAATCAAATAGACCATTACGGCAAGGCTGGGATGGTCCATTTGGTAAAGTAAATCCATTGGGCATATTTCTTTGCCTTTAGACAATAATTCTGATGGCAAAAGAGCCATTTAGTAAATAATGCTAAAAAGCATTATTTACTAATGCTTTTTTTCCATATAGATATGGAAAAAAAGCATTAGTAAATAATTCCCTACTTTGGGAGTTTTTTTAGACTGTTAGCTGTAATGTTGTGCCCATTTACCAAGAGTTTAGGGAGGTCAAGGGATCTATAGTCAGGGTTTTGAAAAAGATTATATGCTGTACATAGAATGTTTTGAGGGATAGCCTTAGTAATTTTTTGAAATTCTTTGTTATTTATTTGCAGATTATAATTGGCAGTGAAATCTTCAAATAAAATTTTACCTCTATCATTTAACAAATGCATCACTGACCAGATGCCCTTTTCGTACCATTTGAGAATATTTTGCTTGGAATGTGAAACGAAAGGCTATTTTGATGTCTTAAAAATGACCTAAGCCAATTTATTTTTAGGGTGCCATTTAAGCTGTCAAATTCAATAGCTTGCAAACCTCCATCTTCAAAATGTTTGACTAAGTTACCTTGCCTAACATAATGGGTTTTACGCTTCCATATAAAATCAAAGTTTAGCTGGTTAATAGATTTGATTGCTGATTTAGGCACTCCTACCGCATATGCAGGGTATACTAGCCTGGAGATACTTTCCAGTTTGGTGAGAAAAATTCTACCTAGAATCGATAAGTCTCGCTGAGCCCAATTATTTAAATGAGTTCTACAGATTTGGATTTTCTCCCAAATATTAAGGTTATCTAAATCCGTCTTATTTTTGGTTATATACACACCCAAATATTTAACAGTGGATTTAACAGGAATATTAAAAGTGTTAGAAATAGTACAATCTTTTAAGGGTAAGATCTCACATTTGTTTAAATTCAGATTTAACCCTGAAGCTTTTGAGAAATTTTCAATAATCTGCAGAATTTTGGGGATTTCATTCAGGTCATTTAGGAAAATGGTTGTGTCATTGGCTAACTGGCTGATAGAGAGCTCTTTACCCAGAACAGATATCTTACCAAAATCAGCATTTTTAATCAGTATGGAAAGCATTTCTGTTGCTGCGATAAACAGCAATGGCCAGATTGGACATCCTTGCTTTATTCCTTTGCAGATCCTAAATCTTTGTGAGGTGCCACATGGAAGACACACAGAACTGTTAGTATCTCTATACAGTAATTTGATTACATTAATGAAGTTACTTCCAAAACCTAACAGATCAAGGGCTTGGAACATAAATTCTTGCTCTATCATGTCGAAGGCTTTGTAAACATCTAAAAATAGAACAAAACCTTTGTTTTCAATTAGATAGTTGTAGTCAATCACGTCCAAAATAAGGCGGATATTATTATGGATTGAGCGGCCTTTTATAAATCCAGACTGAGTGTCAGAAATAATTTGAGTTATGCCTGATTTTAACCTGTTTGCAACAATATGTGTTAGAAGTTTACAATTATTATTTAAGAGTGTAATTGGTCTTAAATTATCAAGAAGAGTCGGATCTTTCCCAGGTTTTGGTATGAGTGTAATTACCCCTTGTTTCACAGTGTGTGTGAGAGAACCATTTTCTAATATTTCTGTAAGCATTCCAAACACAAGGGTTCTAATATGAACCCAAAAATATTTGTAAAAGTTACTGGTCAGACCATCACAACCTAGGGCTTTATCTTTGGGTAAAGCACCTAAGGCTTATCTAACTCTTCAATGGTAATTTTGGCCTCACAAGTCTTTTTAAAATTTTCATCAATTTTAGGAATCAGGTGTTTGATAGATTGAAAAAATGCCTCAGCCAATGGTCTAGAGTATGAAGAGGAGTACAAATTACTGTAAAAGGTAAAGATTTCTTTAGATATTAATTGAGGGTCAGTGCATAGCCAATTATCAATTTGTAGACTATTTATGGCATTTCTCTCTTGTCTTATCTTTTCTAATCTACAGGAATATGCTGTACTTTTTTCACCATCCTCGATCCACGAGATCTCAGATATGCTCCTTTGGCCTTTTTAGTATAAAAATCGTCTAATGAAGACTGTAGAATACTTCTACGTTGTTTGTCATTATCGTTAAAAAAGGGTTTAAAGCACATGTGATTAAGTTCTCTGATAATTTCAGTTTCTTTTTGCTTGTACTGGTGAGCTATTATTTTACTGTGTTTAATTGAGATTTGATGTACTTTAAACTTAAAGAATTCCCACTTTTCTGTGTAAGAATTTGCTTTCATTAGTTGAAATAAGTTCTAGTTCGCTATTGTGGCTGATATGGGGGTAGGGACGGCCTTAGGGCGTCTGGGGAGTCCCTAGGGACGTTTTCCCTGGAGGGCCTAACCCGGGGGATGTGGCCATGACCTGGTTAGGGGCTCTGATGGCTCCTAGATGGTGTTTTCCTTGTGGCTGCGTACAGCGGAGATGGGGGAGGGTCTGTACTGGCGGACGTTGGTTACTGGCCTGGTGGCCTGGTTGCCCCCGGGTGGGTCCGGGACGGGCGTGGAGGCTTGGGGGTCTGGGGGTGCTCCGCCCCCGGTCTGGGGTGCTGGCAGGGCCTTGGGGGCTTGGGTCCTGGCTGTTGTGTCGCCGGGGCTGTGGGCGGGTGGGTGCAGGGGGGCTCAGCCCCAGTGCAGGGGACCTCTGGTGCATCAGCCCAACTAGGGGGCTCTCTAACTGGTGGGGAGGCTGTTATATCTTTGCAGGTGGTCTCCTCTCTACAGGAGCTCACTTTGCAGGTGGGGGAGAGATATAGGAGAGGTAGAGAATGAACTCAACCTGGGTGTCTATTGTCTTGTGTAGTTTGGGAGATGATTGGATGATGGGGTGGGTGCAGTTTTCTCTGCGGTGGAGTCGGGTGGGCTGCCCCGGACTCTGTAGGGCTGGGCGGTGCTGCTGCTGTGGGCCCCGGTCCGGATGGGCCTGGGCCCCCTTGCCCTGGTGGTTCCAGAGTTGGGGGTGCCTACTGGGGTCAGCGGGGGAGCTGGCCCCAGGGAGGGGCCGCTTGCCCCTCCCTTTCTTCCCTCCCCATCCTCAGCTACCTCCCTCTTCCCGCTCTACCACACCCACCCACACACGCAGGGCTTGGGGTGCAGATATGTCACCAGGGTGCAGGGGAGGCACCCCCCCCCCCCCCCCCCCTTCTGTCCCCTTCTGGCCACCTGTGCCTCAATTTTATTCTGCAACCTAGACATCCACATTACTCACACTCTCACATAACACATACATATAGGGCCTTGGGGGTGGGCACGTTTTACAGCATCCAGAGGATGGTCGGTGTATTCCAACCCACCTCTGGCGCTGGTGCCCTACCCTCAATTTTCATGCATATAGACACTGAGGGTTTTCGGGAGGAGCCGTGCTGTTCTCTGGCAGGAAGCACCGTGCCCTCCTGTGTTTTAAATGCACTTTAGAACAGCACACAGCAACACTACATATGAGCGGGCGGAGGGAGGTTTGGGGTCTTCACTCACCCCGGTTCTGTTAGCCGTCAGGGCTGGGGGGCTGGGAGGAGGTGCTGGCCGTCAGATTGGGGTCTGCGATGCGGGGCCTCCCTGCTACTGCAGATAAGGAGGCGGTCCGCTTGCCTCCACCCCAGAGAGAAGGGTTACACCTCCTGGGTCTAGGTGCGGCTTGCCCCTCGGGGGGCGGGGGTACCTGGACCTGGGATATAGAGTATGTTTGGGGAGTGTGATTGTCTGTGCAGTGTCTATTTGTGTCTGTCTACACGTTGGGTAAGTGCCGAGTATTTGGTTGTGTATATGGGGGTGGGGATGCACGTTTGAGTCTGCGTGCGCCTGTTCGTCTGTGTCTATATGTCAGGTTGGGTCTTAGACTCGACCTCTCTGGGAACATCTCAGGCCCTCCAAAGTACGGAGGCCTATCTCCCCTCACCACACTCCCTGCCGGTGGCTGATGCCCTCAGACGTTGGTGTGCTGGTGGTTCTTGTCGGCTGGGGCTGGGCACTCATGTATGTACCGGCTCACTCCTGGTGGCCGATTGGTGGGGCCTGGCGCCTGTGGCCCGGCTGGGCCCCTTCCGGGGGGTGGGGTGTCCTCAGGCCTCTGGCCTCTGGGCCTGAAGCTCGGTCCTCTCTGGCGCGGCTGGCTGCCGCCAGAGCCCGCAGGCACGCCACTGCAACCCCCTCTGGCCTATGCTCTGTGGCTGCTGGGTGACCTCTCGTTTGGGGCTCTACTCAGCTCTTCCCAGGAGGGTGGCACGGTTCCCCCCCTTTGGTGGTCCTCCTTGGGTCCTTGTACTCTGGGGCCTCTGGATGTCTGGGGCCTGGATCTCCTCCATACCTGCTTCATGCCCTGGGGGACGGGGCTATGGCTCCCCACACTCCCTAGCAGATCGTTACATGGAGAAACCTTCGGAATACAAGCATGCTTATCCACACAGGTGTACACACGGGTGTTCACAGACACAAACTACACCTTTCTTGACTGCTACCTCAAAGCACATTGTGCGCTGTCTATCTTGCGTGCTGCACAATAACATTTAATATTTAGTATCTACTGTTATCTACTGCTAGCTAGTTTATTGTGATGGTGCTGTATTTATTATGTTGCTGTTTTTTGTTTGTTTGTTTTCTCTTCTGTTTTTTTTTCTCCATACAGGTGATCCAGGTGTTTTGTTTGTTTTCTCTTTCTTTCTTCTCCCCTTTCTCACCATCTCTTCTCCCCTCTATTTTTCTTTCTCTCCCTCTCTTTCTTTCATTCTTTCTCCCTGTCCTATCCCCCAGTCATGTCTGTCCCGACTGTAACAACCGAAAATAAAATAAATACATAATTATAATAAAGGTCAATCAAATGGACCAATATGGCAAGGCCATGATGATCCACTTGGTAAAGTAAATCCGCTTGGCATCTCTCTTGGCCTTAAGACAACAATTCTGATGGCTAAAGATCCAAACGGGACAGGGGGAAAAAAAAGAAAAAAAGAAAAAAAAAGAAATAAGTTCTAGTTGTCGAAGTATTTCGTTACTAAAATTTTCATTGGTAAGCAGGGATGAGTTAAACTTCCAGTAACCTTTATTATGACATCTCCAAAAGTTGATTCTGTTCATCTGGACGTAGTGTTTTCAGTGGGAGAAACATGACCTCCCAGCCTATTGTTCCTTCAGTGGGCTGGTTTGAGTCATTGTGCAAATGTACTGTTTATAAGATTGGGGAAACCTGCAGTCAGCTGAGACTAAAGAAGTCACTTGGATGAGTGACGAAACGTTTCTCCCACTGAAAACGCTACGTCCAGATGAACAGAATCAACTTTTGGAGATTTACTTTCCTGGATGATTGAGAATGCATCAAGACCCTTTATTATGAGAGTTTTTAAGTTAAGGTCTGACATTGAAATGTATCACACAGTGGTCCGTTAAAGGCGCAGCTGAGACACCCACATCTACATTATTCTGCATTAAACTGTCTGAGATTAGCCAGAAATCGATACAAGATTTAGCCGCGCAATCAGGCTTGTACCACGAAAAGGACTGAACAAGTGGGTTAGCTAATCTCAAAGGATCTATTAGGCTGAGATTTAGACAGAAGCTGTGTAAAAATGAATTTATATGATGGGATTGGAATTTAGAGGGTGATCTATCAAGCCATTCGTCATAAACCATATTGAAATCTCCACCTAATATAAGATTATTTGTGGAGTATTTGTGAGATAGTTCTTTTAGGTGACTGGTAATCTCGGTTAATAAAAGTTTGTTCTGAGTAACATTGTTGTAACCATAAACATTACATAAAATCAGAAAGCTATTATCCACTTTGAGTACACAAATTAGCCAATGGCCCAGACTGTCTTTCCTATGAGTTTCAATTTTATTATGAAAGTTGATTTTCTTTTAATACTATCTCTCAAGCCCCTAGTATTTAAAGACACACAGTTAACATTAGAACTAAAGAATGACATAAAAAGGAAGTGAGAAAGGAAAATAAAAAGAGATTGACTGTACTTAAAGTACTCAGATAAAAGTAGAACTCTATAAAATTGGGAACACTTAATCCCTTAAAACTGAATTCACAAAGTGCAAACGACCTCTAAGAAAAATCATTATAGTAACGTACCAAATAGGTAATGTAAACAGTAAGTATTAAACCTGCCTATTTAAAACTTTTGGCATTCTTAAAGTTTGGTTAAAGAAAGTAACCTATATAGTATTGTTAGCAAAACGCATTGTACTCCTAGAGTAATATGCTGACTGGTTATTTTGAATAGTTCGACAGTCACCCAGGGAATACCCGAACTCCGTTGATGTAACCGGCGTGCCCTCGGTAGTAGACGTTCTTCCCTTCAGCTCTGGCTTGCTCCATTTTGGGCCAAACTGCAGCTCTTGCCTCCCGGTCTAGTTTGCAGAAATCTTGCTTGAAGTAGACGCCTAGCTCCTTGCACACCTGGGAATCCTTAGTCAGTTTCCAGAAAGCGTCTCGGTAATGCCTCATGGTGAACTGAACTATTATTTATCGAGGTCTACCCTCTTCTTTTTTCCCTAGACAATGGATGGTGTCCACAGCGTTGCCCAGTGAAGAAGCCCAATGTGGCGCGATCTTAGCCAAGATGTCGATAACTTCTTTGCAGGTATCTTTGTCATTTTTTTTCTTTCCAGCCCTGGATTTTCAAGTTCCAGCAACTCATGTATCGTTCTAGTTCCAACATTCTCTCTTTCAGCTCTGCGTTTTCTTTGTTTAGAGCAGGAATGTCTTTTTCCAAACCAGACAGTTTAGCTTTACAGTCTTTTATATCGGCTGCACTCATTTCAGCTACCTTGGCAATGTTAGCCACCATTATCATGTTGTTACTTAGCTGCACACCGAAGTCATCAATCTTGTTTGTTAGCTTGTTAATGGCTTCTATTATAGAGTTGTTGGTTTCCACACTTTGGGACACAGTTCCCTTGCTAGGTGGTGTCGGTGCTTTGGTGGGCGTAGGTGGAGTTTTTCTTTTGGCTGACGGTGTCGAAGTCTCCATTGCGTATTCGTGGTCAGTGGCTGCGGAGCTCTTGGAAGCTACTGCTGGCTTAGCTGAAGCTTCTGCTTTTTCCCACGTCATCTTCTTCTCTTTTAAATGGCAGATTGGGTCCGTTCAAAAGGTTTTAAGAGATGTATCTAGTCTTTAAAAACTATAGGCAAAAACAGCAACCTATTTGGTATTCAAAAGTAGAGGTCTAAACAGGTCCACCGGGATTAGTGCACAACAGCTTAAAAGAAGTCACCTGCCCGGACAGCCATCTTGCCGGCCTCCCCGGCATTTACAACTCCCCGGAAGTGTGAACTGACTGATTAAGCTAATCAGTCAGTTCACACTTATGCTTGTTTGTTTGTTTGTTTTTCATAATAATTACAGCTGATATGATTTTTAAAGAAATAAAGACAAGAAAAAACCAAGCCCTGCTGTAGGTAGCTGGTTGATCTATGAGAACTCAGTGTGCTGCTTAGTTTAATTCAGGAGTACTTTGGAACTGAACGTGACAGGATATTTACTTGTCTAACTAAAGCTAGCCAACAAGCAACAAACCAGAGGAAAGTTTTACCTCAGAAATGAACTAAAGAAATTCCACACTCTTAAACATCCCAGAGATATTTTCCTGCATTGTCAGCTTAATATCCCCCCATCTTATCTTAATGATCTTGTAGTACCATATCACCGTATTAGAACACTTCGCTCTCACACTGCAGGCTTACTTGTTGTTCCCAGAGTATTTAAAAGTAAAATGGGAGGGAGAGCCTTCAGTTTTCAGGCCCCTCTTCTGTGGAACCAGCTTCCAGTTTGGATTCGGGAGACAGACACTATCTCTACTTTTAAGATTAAGCTTAAAACTTTCCTTTTTGCTAAAGCATATAGTTAGGGCTGGATCAGGTCAGTTATGCTGCAATAGACATAGCTGCCCGGGGATTCCCATGATGTATTGAGTTTTTCCTTTCCCCTTTCTCACTCACTATGTGTTAGCAGAACTCTCTGCATTGAATCATATCTGTTATTAATCTCTGTCTCTCTTCCACAGCATGTCTTTATCCTGTCTTCCTTCTCTCACCCCAACCGGTCGCAGCAGATGGCCCCGCCCCTCCCTGAGCCTGGTGCTGCCGGAGGTTTCTTCCTGTTAAAAGGGTGTTTTTCCTTCCCACTGTCACCAAAGTGCTTGCTCATAGGGGGTCATATGATTGTTGGGTTTTTCTCTGTATCTATTATTGTACGATCCAATGTACAATATAAAGCGCCTTGAGGCGACTGTTGTTGTGATTTGGCGCTATATAAATAAAATTGAATTGAATTGAATATGATGGGCACTTTGTGCTGTTTACACTTGTTTGTGAAGCTCTGTGAAATATTCACTATTGAGTTTTTGTTAAAATTATTCATATTTTATTTTATATAAAGAAGCTTTTGTATATTTAAGTTAAGTGACCTTGTGGCTCTAACTGCTCAGTGTATCTTTCTCTCCTAAAGCCCTCTTACAAAGTCTGGTTCAGATCAGATTACATAAAGATTACATACATTTCAGTATTCTGCAAACCTCAGACGGTGTAATATTTGCATCTGGCAGAAAATATTGGTATGTTCTGTTGCTCTTTGATCTTTGTCTATGTAATTTTGCTGTTGTAAAGATAACTGAGATTTGTTGAAGTCTTGAGTATTTAATTTTATTTCATGTCATAATTTTATAAATGTTTTACAAGGTAAAATAACCATCAGCATAGATGTTGTCACACAAAATACTCAACGAACAAGTAGTACTTGCCTGAATTGCCACCCCTTACCCCCTCCCCGAGGCCCTGTATATGTATTGCATACTAAGGAGGAGCAATGCATAAACTTTACTTACTAATGCTTAAATTGTGTCGTTGTTATAAACTGTTTATTAGGGCAAATGTTTTCATGAATGGTCGAAATGAATTATGATGAATTGTGAATTATTATTATTTCTATCCTTTAATCAGTGAGGTAATAAAGGAACAGTGAACCTAATTTCCTTTGCTTTTTGAGAATTGAAACATCTCACATTTCTGACTGGGAACTCGGAAATTACGAATTCCGACTTCATCCGGAACGCATCATGGCCTCTACAGAGATACTTCCGGGTCACGTGTCAAAGAAGTGTCCTAAGCAAAATGGAAGAATAGAACGCACCCTGATTTACTCAAGCGATCTGGACTTTCCAAAAAATAATATATATTTATAGGACTGAATGTGCTTTAAAACATCGCTCCACGTAGATTCGACGTTCCCGGCAATACTGTCCAATAAAATAATAAAGTTTCCTTTGGTCCCACCTTCTTAAAAGTAACGGCCAGTCACAGCATTTGTAGTTCAACAAAGCTCTATCTGATAGGCTAGCTAGCCTGACAAGCTGGGTCAGTTATGAATGAAGAGTGGATGTTTCTGACCAATGAGCGTTTAGGACGTAGACGCTAAGCTTATAAATGACAAGGTGACGGTTTAACGCGTCCTGCCTTTTTTGACTGCAGCTGTGCACAAGACCAGCTAATTCAGGACTCCCTGAAATCCGTATCTAACCGGTAATATTTGCCTGTATTACTTCATACACTTTGTCTCTGCTCAGTTAAGGCTTTTTATTTCTTTTTTCTGGCATTTAAATGGCGTAGTATATCTGATGTTCGTATGTCTAATTCTTAGTGGTAGCATTGGATTGCTAGCATGCTAGGACGTTTATTGAATGATGTGGTTCTGATGAATGACAGAATTGTAT
Organism: Pelmatolapia mariae; assembly: GCF_036321145.2. Lineage (NCBI taxonomy): Eukaryota > Metazoa > Chordata > Actinopteri > Cichliformes > Cichlidae > Pelmatolapia > Pelmatolapia mariae. The sequence continues at coordinate 2,605,884 of NC_086230.1, read as the reverse complement.
TTTTTAGCTGCATTCATATACGTGAACTTAGGCTAGTATTAAGATGAAGAGTCAATTTTGCTGTGGTTGTTGCTTTACCACTCATGCAACGGGTCCTATGCCGGGCTTACCGCGGACAAGCTGCCATGACAGGAAGCTAAACGTAAAAGTGTCTGACAGTCTGGGCCTGCCGAGCTTTGAATCAGTACGCTCATGCAAGGACGCCGCTGTGGACGCGACTGGAGTCACCTAACCTTTTGTCACTGTATTGCAGCCTGGCTTGAAATGGTTTAGTGTCGTGCGCCGTGCTTGTCTTCTTGGCCTTATGTGCCTGCATGCTGTCCACTTTTGACCTTCAGGGCTGTGTGCTAAGTAGCTTAGCTCCGGTGCTGCTCTAGGACAATAATTCAACCCCTCTGAGACCCCTGTCTAAGCAGGGGACATAAAGGATTGAAACTAAGTTTTTTACTTTTTCAAAGTTGTTTTTTTTTTTTCAGTAAACTGGCCTTTAAAAATAAAAAAAATTACGGCTCTGTTGACAGTAAGTAGAAATGTCCTGAATTGTCTCAAAGCCGTTCATTGTGCAATGTAAGTGGACATCTATCAGTTTGTTTAGAGTTGATCCTGATAGTAAGCATTCAAATTGGATTAGATGAGGTGCATCAGGCAACAGCAGGCCCTGTTGCTTGACATCACGGTTTTTGCTATCATCATCCTGTATTTGAAATGGCTCTTCCTTTATTAAAATTTAAAAAAAAAAAACTTACAAGATCAATTTTGCACATGAAAACTATCCACAGTATGTCTTTCAAGATGTGCAAGTAAAAGGGTGTAGAACTGGGATCTCTACATTGTCAGTTCTTGGGGTTTTTATTCTTTGAAACAAATATGAACATTGTTAAATC